>NC_086247.1:100212479-100512479 GCF_021018805.1 Prinia subflava | reverse complement strand
CCAATACTAAATTATTTGGCAAGAAGTTACATGAAATGTAATCAAGTGTGGCAAAATTTGGCCCTGAAGTAACTGTCTCACTAACTTGAAGAACTTGCTGCCTAAGCATACTAATTACATGTCCAGTAAATGAAGAATTATTTTTATTTGAATGACTTCTCTTTGTGACATTATGAGACGTGAAATATAGGACCACACAATTACATTTCCTCTTTGTTTGTTATTCTGATGTCAGTTTGTGACTTGAAGAAATAGGCATAAGAACAGAAGTAGATACCACCCACCATTTGATAAAAGTAGATGTTCCAATTCCTGATCACAATTGAAATATGGAAAATACAGAAAAAAGCAGAACAGAAATAACTATTACTTTCATAGCACTTTTTTTTGAAGCTGTCAAAGCGATTAGCAAGCATGTATTAGTCTCACAACAGGCCTATGAAACACTTCAGATAAAATGTTATTTTATGGAAAGAATTTTACACTACCACAGTTAGACCAGTATGTGAACTTCTGTATAATATATAAATTCTTTTCTGTTTTTCACTGTCTGCTCCCTTTTCTGGGAATGATTTTTATTTATTTTATGTGATCAACTACACGGAGTTCATGTATTTCTGTACTGACTTCTTATAGCTAACTCCAAACTGAACAAAAGTTTATGGGTATGAAACAAAGGATATGGCCTATGTAGAAACAAACACAGTATGAAGTAACAATCCTACTAATTTCCCTGGAACACAGTAGGTGATAAATGCCACATTCTTGCAGAATTACAACCTCTTGCTCCTTTTGTGGGGGAAGGGAGGGGAGAAGGAGGTCATCTGAGGTGACTGTAGAGGAACGCAATCAGAAGCTTCCATGATTCAGAGGTATAAAAAGAACTTGAGCCACACTCAAAAGAGACCCATCTCAATCCCCTCAATCACATTAGTGTAGGCCCTCTTAGAGAGAGTTGATACCTGCTCTGCAAAACTAGTTAAAAGATTACATATATTCTTAGAGCTTATAACTGCAAAAGCTGAGACCAAATATAGTCTTAGCTTTTTTTTTTAAGTTTTCTTTTTTTCCACATAATTTAATTTGCTTAATTTTGATGGAATATGAAATTTTTGTTTGTGTAATATTTCTTATACCAACATTTGATAGTGCTTTGCCACATGGGAGATATCCATCTGCAGATTCCATATAGATTAGGCAAGTTTTCAGCCACAGCTGATGTGTTGTTCAAAAACAGTACAAGTACTAGACATACTGGCAGTTTCTGGCCACATGACTTTTCCTATGCTGCACTTCTCTGAAAATTCCTATCAGAGATTTAATTTCTGAAGAACTGAATGGATAAGAGGGCAAAACTGAAGTTAGGCCAAAGGTCAGATGGGCCCTGTCTGACCTCCTGGGGTGCCAGTGTTCTCTGCTCCTTCAGCAGGGGACGTGAACCTGGTACTGATGATGCCAGAAATCCGCTGCTATCACTTAACCATGAGGGTACCAGCCTGGTATGATCAACCATGGCCCTGTAAAGTCATCCTTGTAAATCTGGAATTTCCCGTGAGAGCCCTTTTGGGGTTTACAAGCCTAAAGCCAGTCCTTGGCTTCCCCAGTGAGAGGTACCACTGGACATGGCAGGGCAGCCACCAGCTGCACCAAGCGGGTCCTTGTTACCCTCTTGTCACTTTGGCAGAAAAGCCAGAGCATCTTGTGCTCTCCCATCTCCATTTCAGCTTTCACCCATCCCTCTCACCTCATGCATTAGGCAGCAGTCACAGCTACAGCATGGTCTGCACATACATTGTTAGAAACCCTCCATTTCAAGTGCTGACTTGGATGGGTGCCGCACACCCCCTGGAAGCATCTGCATTTGAATTTAAAGGAGTGGGTGAGTGACAGCAAAACTAGCTTCTTCTGCTGAAAAGGCTTTGGCAGATCATTGGTTGTCATCAAACCTATTGCGTTTTTTGCCCACTGCCAAAAATTCCACCTACATGCCTGATGGCAATTAGTCCTTTGTAGGTGCTAATGAATAAAAGCAGCACGCACACTTTACAGACTTTAACAGAATATCCCAATCCATATATTAATTCCATATATAAACTCACACGCACACACAGTCCCCCCTTCCTCTATCCACATGCCACTGTGCACCCACACCCAAATTCGTGCTTAGGAAAAAAGCAAGTAGCAGTAAGATGATCATCCAACAGTGTACAAGGAGGATTTTTTTTCATGAATCATTAGCTATTTTCCCAGAACTCATCTACTGAAAAAAGTACTGTTTTATGAATGCAGAAGGCATCCTACATTTGGGATAATGAAGTACATTCATTGCATGCTTGAACCTTTCAGAGGTCCAGACATTTCACACACTCCCTCTAACCATGATTTTTCTGTGGTGTTCAAAATCATCTGGGATACAACAGTATGACAAAACCTGCCTTCAGGAAAAGATACCAATAATTTCCATAGAAGGGAAAATGAATAAAATAAGGGTACCATGAGACTTCACCACAGTACTTTCAAATCAACAAACTGAGCATTGCTTTCATGTTTTCTGTGTAATTCTGGGGGTTCTGGTTTATGTCAATTTTGGAAGAGAAGGTATCAAAACAGTATGAGGTAATCCACTCTATATAAACCTAATTAAAGTGTCATTTTTAACATTTGCCATCAGAAGAAAAAATCAGTTTTTTCAAAAGCAAGCTATTTTAGAGAATTGCATCCAAACTCCAAACTCAAAAAAATTTATGGGGAAATATTGCATTTTGACTTTCATGTTATTGCTGTATATATACAATACAAATTGAGGGAATTAATTTTGAAAGTCAAAACAGATTTAATTGAATATTATAGAAAACATTTAAAGCATCCTGAAAATGACTGCATTATTTTTTCTCAGACTATTCATTTTGCATGAAGTTTTCAATTCAAGTTTATAATATTTTCTTAAATAAGGGAATTTCCCAACTACTATCTAGAGTGCTCATGAACTAATCAGGAGTGTTCAGTAATTTATTGTGACATTTCCAGACAAGATTTCACAGCCTCCAAAAGGCTTCAGAAGGTCAGCTCTAAGCCAGCACATTGATATTTCAGCCTCACTAGATTATAGAGGGTTTTCTCCTTTTTTGCTGGCTGAAGGGCCAGCAGGAGCAGTTGGAGAAAGCAATCAGCAGCTCAGGAGTTGAAGGAAAGTGGGCAGAAGCTGAATGGCAGTGCCTGACATCAGCCATAGAGGACAGTAGCCATCGCTGCATCGCTTTGTTTGGACTAGCAAGCAGCAGGATCTTTCTGCCCAGTAGGCTATAAAAGTCAGGCAAGAAGTCTTCAGTGTTTCCAGAGCAGGTGAAGAAAACATTCAAATGCAACTGCAGAATAAAAAGCTTCTCCACAGCAGCCTCTGGTCCTCCCTGCTACAGGGGCATATAGCTTCTTTTTTCTTGCTGTTGCACCAGGGCAAATCTCTTGCTTTGTAAACAGTTTTCAGCATTGTAGGCCTTAAGGATGAAGGGAAAGATGAGACAAATGTCAGAATGTACTTTTGTGAGAGGTCTTAGCTGCTGTGTCTTCTTATTTTAGTTTCTAGATGAGGTCTGTAACTTTCTGTCAAAACAATACTTTCTACAGTTAATCTGAACTGGGCAGGGAACTTTTTTCCATTTTAATTTCTTTTCTTTCAGCCTGTAAGAGGATCACTGTCCTAGTCCATTCCAATCCATAGCACATCCAAAAGCTTAATGGGGATCAACACTTAACACACCCTGGGTTTTTTATTCCCTCTTCAAAAATTTCTCCTGCAACTTCTACTTGCAGGTGAGAAACTCAGACCAAAAAATCTGACCATTTCTCTCATCAATATCCATTGAATCAGCTGCTTAAGCATACATAGGTGCCCATACATAACAGCATCAGAGTAACACTGGTGTTAAGTGGCCGAATGCTCTGAAAAGCCGTGAACACCACAAACCCACATTTCACTGGCAGACAGGACCTTATCACCAGGGTAGGCAATTGGGTGCCTTCAGAGTGCCACAATTGTAACTTTAACCCCATTCTTCAAAAAGCTATTTCCATCACAGATGTTGAAGCGCAGTTTCTCCAAATAAAGTTTTATTAATTTTCAATTGGGGTAAACCCCAATCATGCAGGGATGGTTGTGCTTGCAGGGCGATCCCACCTGTGGGACCCATGTGCTTTGAGGATCCCCCAAGGTTCCATGTGCTCCTGCCATTGAGGTAGGCTCCTCTGCTTGTGCTGCATAGCTCCATGAACACCAAAATCTCCAGCACATCTCTCAGAAGTCCTGGACCTTGATGTTGTTTTCTGTCAGCATAAAGAGCTAAACCCTCTGCTTTATTTTTTTTTTTTGCTCTAGGATGCCCTAATATTTGGGTTAAGGCCACTCTGTCCCTGGAAGGACATTTCTCACAAACAGCGGATGGGCAAGAAGTCAGGACTCTCCCAGCCAGGGCAGCAGCAGGCAAGACACCAGATCTGTAGCCTGGTGGGCATAACACGCCACTTGAAGGAGGAAAACTGCTTTCGGAAATTATCCCAGGACAATTTTCTTTTCATTCAAGGACTGTTTAATGTAAAATGCATTAATAGCTTAGGAGCAAAATGTGAAAACATATGGAGTGAAGATATTTAGGCAAATTGACAAATACATTCCTATCTCCCTGGGGACAAAAGTCTTCAAAGCTCCTTGGATTTAAATATCCCTTCAGCTTTCATTATCCCCTATTTTGTTCTATACAGTTTTGGGGAATATGACAGTTCAGAATAATCTATTTTATTAGGTTTTGAATATCCCCTGAGTTCCACTTATTTTAAGAATTGTCAAATTATCAAGGCCATAGATATAATCCTATTGTTTGCAGAAAACCTAAACTTTTAACTGGCATATCCTAACACTCTAAGGGGACTTCAGTTGCAGCTGATGTTTCATCTCTACTCTCCATTCAGAATCCCAAAACTACATGACTACATTTGTAATCTCCTTGTCTTTTTCAGTTGCAAAATTTGCTATTTTCTTCCTTGCTGAGTGGTTGGTAAAATGGAAAGATACACATAAAACAAAGGTGAAGACATAAATAAAATTAATATTTCTGGAAATTGATTTATTTCAGAGCACTTTTAATATTTACACAGTTCAAAAAAATTTCATGTACAGTAACTGCTCAAAAAACTTGACTCATCCTGATATCCATTTTTTCTTTAAAACCAGAAAACTGCTTTTTAATGTTCAAAACACAATATTTTCCTAGAACAGATGCCTTATTTGAGCAAAGTGCCACATTTCTGTAATATATAAAATAATGTTTCACTTTAACAAGATGCAAGTAACAGTCAATGAATAGGAAAAGTAACTGTGACCATGTTTGCCCAGCATCAATGAGATGACTGAAACATTCTGATAAAAAATGTTTGACAAGTCATGCCTGAACAATATGTTTTGCTTTCTTAGTTATTAGTTTAACTATTAGCTCTGTCTAAAGGAGTTGTCAGTACAAAGTAATGAGGTGAGGCTGTAACCTTGGGCTAATATGTTTTTAATGATTCACTTGTAATTCCGTCTAAATTTTATGATCTACATTTTATCCCTTGTGCTTTTAAACTTTGTGATAAACCATCTATTCTAACAGCTAAAAAAATCCAACCTTCTGTGAAGAACTGCTTCTAAGTTGGATTTTGCCTTTCTGTTTTCCACTACATCTGTCCCTGAAAGGTTTTAAGTGTCTTTGTAATTGATACGTGAGGAACTTCAAAAAGATTTATTTGCTTTGGCTCAATTAACAGCTTTGGTTTCTAGCACTTGTTCAAACCTCCTGAAACTGCAAAAATAGAGCGGGACTCTCAAAATGTTTCACTGTGCTTTTGTCAGCTCCCTGTATTCAGTAGGAAATTTCACAAGAGCCTTCTTTATAGTAAACTGCATTTCTGTTAATGGATTTACATCTTAACTGTAGACTTAGCTGCAGACTTACACTGGCCAACTCGGCTGTAATCATCACAAGACATAGATGGAGGCCATAACAAGCTTCTCTTATGCCATGTCTGCTCCCTTGGGAGTCTAACCCAGGAACCCGGGATTTCCACTGTGACAGTGATTTTTTTTTTCCCTCAAAATTCTTGATCTTCTTGATCACCATTGTAGTTGAGAATTGAGTCTCTAGTGTTTACTATCCAGATGATTTCTAGGAATTTAAAATTACAGTTTAAAACATATTTTTCTTTTGGCAGTATGTTTTCCCGCTCAAATTACTAAATCATCACAAGGAGAAACAACTCAGGTCCCATGTGCTGGAGAAAACACATGGAGAAGGATCAGCACAATGGTGTCATGAGGTTGCACCACATGTGCCATCTGGTCACAAGAATGTAATGTCTAAGCTGCATGACCATCTGCGTTGACTAAGGGCATAGCTAGGCATTTAGGCAAGGCACATTATATATATATATTTATAAGGGCCCATTGATTATGAGGATACACTTACCATTGCTGGTTGGCAATGGTCCATCACTGTACCTTGGACTGTGTTGCCTGCTCCCCAGATGGGTGATGCCAACTGTGCAATTGCACAGCCCAGCCTCTGTCACCTCAGAGTCAACAAAGTATTTGTTTCATCTTGAAAAGGCATGAAAAATCCATACAGTTGTTTAATGTCTCAGAGCTGAGCACCAGATCTAATAAATCCTTCTAAAGCAATGTAATTCTATTAGTCCTTAGGCAGTGGAGAAAACAAGAAGTCCTTTTCATGCATCTTTAGTTTCCAAGTCCTAATATCTAAATAAATCTTATATGTCTGTAGTTTTTTTCTGTATAGAATGTTAAAGGAGTCAACAGGTATTCAAGAGTATCTAAAGATTTCTAAAGATTGATGGCATGGACCAGAGCCAGTGAAACTTGGGCAGCTTTACACCAGGCAAGGAAACTAAATTTTTTCTAAATAATACTCATATTTAGGATCACTACTGTTGGAAACTCAGAGTTACATTCTCTGGTTTTACCTGTAGAGGAGTCTGCCTCAAAATACTCATATCCAGGAATGGTACCGGCAAGGCCCACACTTAGCTGCCAATGATACATCTCACAGTAATAATGAGACTGAAGTGACTGAAGTTACCTGGGAAAGAGAAGGCAACTTAGATCATCTGGATAGCTGATGTGGAACACTGTGGTGTACATTGGACATTGGCAAAACAGAATAACAAAGTGAAGACGAAGTTCTCACAAGAACACCTACACTTACATTTATTTAAATCTAACAGATTTATATCTGTTATCCCTCCAGGTATATGTCTGGATTTTTACAAGATCCAAATGCTCACACCTCCATTGTGTCTTCCATTAAATAGGAACACAAAACTAGCAGTTGTTTTATAATCACTAATACCTGTTTTCTTAGACCTCTAAAATACAGCATTATTCAGGCTTGTTTCTACTCTCATTCACATCAGCCTTAGGTATATTTACATGGATACTCTAGGATGATACATTAGGGCACAAACAAAATGAAACAAATAAATGAGGGTTTTGGACTGTTACTGAATATAATACCTGATGATAAGCTTTTTCCTTTTACCCATTGCAAAGATAGATCTTGAATTGCTATGGCAAAAATGCATTCCTCACCTTACTGAAATCTGGAATCAGATCCAGAAGAGAATTTAAACAGTTTGGCTCACATTAGCTCACAGCAAAAAACTTAATACAAACAAAGGCCAGAGGTAAACTGTAATCTTTCAACACAGTGCAGAGCAGCTCTAATCCAGGTGTATTAGTTCCTAACACTAAGTAATTGGAGTTGTTAAAACAGCTTAACACATCAGTCACGTATAACAAATGTGGTAATTTTCTTAGATGTTTATTTTTGTCATTTATAGAAATACCAACAGAAAGTCTTATATCACCAGGTGAGTCAGCAGCAGTGAGATGTGTCATCATAAGAACTGCAGGGTATCTCCTTGTTTGGCTTCATTATCTAGTCATTGTTGCTAAGGGGAATTGAAAAAAAAATCTTCTTAGAGGGCAGGAAAACCCCATTACGTCCCAGGATGATGAAGAAAGGAAACTACATCTTGTGTCATTGAAGCACGACAGCCACTAAAATACATACTGTGAAATGACACAGAGGGATTTCTCCGTAAGAACACCCATGCTGCTGGCTACTGGCAGTGATTAACTGTCTCACACACAGGAAGCAAGGATAACACATTCCCTCTTTAAACCAACTTGGTTATTTTAAGTATATCAGACCCTTTTCCTGTTTACCTCCAGGGTAGAAACAGCAGTTACAAAAGACAGCTACAACCCTTATTATGCTGGATTTTTCCCTTCCTCCGAGTAGTAAGAAATTTCCCAGAATTTACTAAAAGCTTCATGTTAATATTGTGAACAGCAGCTCTTGGATGATGAAAAGGGAAGTATTTCTCTGCTTATTTTACCATATTTGGACACCCCTTGAAATCTGTGGGGTTTAAGTTCTGTTGTGAAATCAAAACTCTTTTCTCAGGAAGGCTCATGCGCCTGCCCTGGCTTCACTAAGTCAGCATAGCTCGTCTGAGCAGAACTCATTTTAGGACTTAAAAGCATAATTCGAGACCTGTGGTTCAATTTCCATTTGGCATGGCTAAATGTGGTGACAAGACTAGTCTATGGTTTCTGATCTTACTTCCTTTCTTGCCCTAAAATCACTCAGAGAACTGTCTTCACAATTTGCATAAGAGCAGGCTTCATTTTAGTAATTTTCAATTCAGAAGGGAAGAGGAGAGATGATATGGTTCAAAAGTTGAAAATGAAATTAAAGATATTTGAGACTGTAAATATATACAAACATTTAACAAGAAAAGCTTGTCACCACTGGAGCAACGAATCCTTCATCCTTTTCTTTGTTTGAATGTTGCTTATATCTGTCTCTAAGAAATACACAATCATTCCTGAGCTTCTAAACTGTGATACAGATCACACCAGTGTGCAAGCCCTGCCAAAGCCAGGAGCTGCAGTTGCTGACAGTGGTACTCAGTAGTGACATTAGATATGGGAACACATTAAAAAAACAATTGCACAGACATACACAGAGGAAAATTTAGTCTACCTTTCCTCAGGAGACAACATTATCCCCTGGAATGGGAGGGCCAAGGTGACTCAGGCAGCCCAAAAAGTTTTACCAAGTACAGAATCTAAAAGGTAAACTCTAAAGCATCTTTAGAAGGTCTGTCAGCAGGATATTCAGTAGGTCTTACTCAGTCACGAATCAGAAGAAACTCCCGTGGAGGGGTGTGCTAAATTTGCTCAATAGAAATGACTAAGAGAATAAACTCACAGGTCTCTTTTCAGATCCCTCTACCATTAAAGGCAAATTAAGCACATGCCACAGAATTAGAATTTCTCTTCTTTTTATGACTGATGGATGACTCCTGGAGTGGAGGCTTAGACTTCATACCCCACTACAGAGTCTGGCAATGAGGCATCTGAAATCTCTTTATCTCTTTGAGCTTTATTCTGACCTTCAAAATTTGACAAGGGATAAGCCATGAGATTCTACCATCACCAATTCTACTCTCCCAGTTGCCGTTAGAAAAAAAACACCCACAATTTCTCTATTTCCAACTTTCTTCTTGACCAGAAGCTGTAATTGCAAGTGGTTTAACATTTCATTAATCATTCTAATTAAAAAAAATCTGAACATAGAGCAAGATGTGGATGTCAATGTCAGCTCTGGCTGCCATGGCATGAATGCTATCAGGATTAAAAAGGTACTGAACTGATCTCTCTCAAAATATTCTAAAAGTAGATCAAATGTCTGATTTTCAGAAGAAAAAAAAAAAAACCCTCATAATGGAGGTCCTATTAAAAAAAGATATTTAGCACAAATACTAACAAGATTTTAAGAATGTTCAGAGAAGTCTCTCATATGAGTACCTGAGAAACATTTTTTTTTTTCAGAAGCTATTATTTTGAAACCAAGAACACAAAGACAACCCAAAGTTACCATTTCTGTATTTAGGTGCATGTGCTGGCTTTTAAAAGTGATAAGTAATGTGTGTTCTATATAACTGTATGTACAAATAGGTTCTAATACATTTATTTCTCATCTTCTCTTGTATCATCAATAACAGAATAAATTAATAGTTTCGTCATATTTTCCCCAAACAAAAAAGAAAAGAAATATTGATCTGGGATGAAGGAGAGTAATATGCTGAGCCTCAATTAATATTTTGGTTTTGTTCAAAGTTTAATGGCTAAAATTAAGTATTTTAGGAAACAGTTTTGACTTCATGAGAAAAATATTATAAATTTTTCTTCCAAATGATATATTGATGGGAAATCATCATACTCCTCTCTCTTACAGGAAATGATCACTGAAATTCTCCTTTTTCACCAAAATGCAGCACCTATTCATTTCTTTGTAAGTGATGTACGAAGGGAGGAACTACTTATCAATGAAACAGATGAAACACTCAGAAGCAATAAACATGAGGGAAGTGGAGGGGCAGGCTCTGATGTCTTCTATGTGGTGACCCAGCAAGCAGCATGAAGCTGTCTTAGGGGAGATTTTAGTTGGATATTAGGAAAAAGTTCTTCCCCCAGAGGATGGCTGGGTACTAGAACAGGGTCCCCAGGGAAATGGTCACAGCACCTAGCCTGACAGAATTCAAGAAGCTTTAGGGCTGTCAGGAGTTGGGCTTGCTGACCCATACGTGTCCCCTCCAAATCATGATATTCTATGATTCCATGACTCTATGAACATGAAGGGATAAATATTGCCACACTGAAAAGTTGTTTTTCCTTCTTTTCTTTCATAGTCTTCCTGTGGGAACAAGACTTTTGCATATTCACACCTTGTCTAGGACATTGAACTCAGTTCTTTTCATATATTATTAATCTTTTCCACAAATCTTTGGACTAAGCTCCAGAAGAATTCATATTGTGAGTGCTTTCGACTCAGTAAGCACCCCTCATGCATGTCTCAAGTATCCTCGCAGGCTGACACAAATAATCTTCACTGACCAAGTGCAACTATCTAAATCAGGAGAAGAGTAAACTCTCCCATTTAGGGGAAATTTACTCTGCAAATTATTAGAAAAATGAGGTGTCCTAATGAGATGGTGTGGTTATACTAGGAGACTGGGATGTCCTGAGGGACACATGCAGGTGACAGCACAGTCATCACAGGAAGTCAGGTGGCATGAAGAGGACCCATCCTGGAGGAAGGCTTGGGAGGTATGCAGAGGTTTCAGCTCTGGCCTTTTGTCGAGGAAACACTCTCACACGTGTTTGAATACTGCATCATTTCAGCAGAGAGGGAAAGGCTTCCAAGCTGCACAATTATGCTATTGTAATCACAAAGCGCAGGCCAAATTAGACAGAGCAGCTCTGTTTTCCTGAATCTGGTTTTATAAGCTGCATTCTAGCGGCGCTGCATTACGCTGCTATGCAGAAGTGTCTGGCATTGTTTCCATCACAAACAAATCTTTATGTCCTAAATTCATGCTGGACGGAAACTTGGCTTCCATGGCACAAACCTAAGAATTACATTTGTTTGTTTAAACAAATTTGAGGGAAAACATGCTTGGCCATCTTTGAGCTATATGATGACAAGATGATTTAGATCTCCCATAAAAGATATAATTCTTTTTTTCTCCTCAAGCCAAACAATGATGCTTTCTTATAGCTGGACAGTTGCTGGCTAGGAGTACAAACCTATCGAGAAAAGCCAACTCTCAGCTGTATTGATTAGGACAGCAGATGCTGAGCACTTCACAGGATGTGGTTCTTCCTTTGGAAAAGTGAAGACAAAGGATTATCTCCCACATTTGTAAGACTGCATTTTCATTTGACTGATGCTTCTCTGTGTAAAGCTAAATTGGAATTGATGTATTTTCACTGTATTGTGTACCATTGGAACTATTTTATCCTCCCTAAACAGTGCCTATTTACAAACCACTATTATAATAATATATCCTTGAAAGGAAATATCCTGAGCAAGATAAAAATGAAATACGTAAGAAATGCAACCAAAACTCAATTTTTCACTTTTATCCATCAAATGATACCTTATGCTTATGTAAAGTACAATCAAAAGAAAATGAGGAGGATATTCTGCACCCAGCATAAAAAAACCTCCAGAACTTTAGGTCATTGAAGAGATACATACTGTTGTTTACTGATGTCTTTGTAGAATATAATGCCTTATGTCACTTAATTAAGCAAATTGTCCCTCAGAAAAAATTGTAGTCTAAATGTATTCATAATTTTCTGTGTATCAGCAGTGATGGTATCATTTTGGATTATCTACATGATTTCATATATTAATTCAATCCCACTAATACCTGGCAGTGAAGTATCATGGAGGAATAGACAAAATTATAAATCATTAATAAAGCTTTCTCTGAAACAAGAGACAAGAGCAACCTTAGTAAATGCTTCATTATCACTCCACCTTTATTATCTCATTTATTTTTTACCGCCTGCATTTTATCTTCATTTCATTCAGTTGTGATCTACACTCTACAAGGCTGTATCAAAGAGATGGATAAACAGGTCCTCCATAGAACAAACAAATACATATTCTCAGAGAAGCACACTGGATGGTGCTAGGAACAGATCCCTTTGAATATATTTTAGACATTCTTTTTTTGAATGTGTTAAACTGACTTGTATCTTTAAAAGCCATTGAGTCTGAAGACAACAAGCATATTTAGACAATAGAAGCAAAAATTTAAAATTTATAAAATATATAACTTCACATGAAAAGCTGAGGCTCTTTTCCTTTACTGAAATCAAGTCTGTAGTGTGCAGGTATAAGCAGGACAAACATGCAGTTCTTGAAGTTCTTGATCACCCGGGCCCTGACTGAGAACATTCTCACAAACCACCCTTTAAAACTCAGCAAGGCCTACAAGCTAATTATCTTTTCCGAATTATCTCTTAAGATTTAATTTCCAGTATTAAATATTTGTTCTTGGCATACTCAGAAGAACTCAGAAACACAGATTAAACAAACCATTATATCAACAGACACCTGCTACACTGTGGTATACCATTAACAGGGAGCATAATGGCATAACATTAACAGACAGAGTCAAGTCTCAACAAACCACTTTGTTTGCTCATTGTTGCATTTAAGCAAGCGCTTCCCATCTAAAATAAATTCTAAGCAGTTTCCACTATGGAGTTACTTGTTCCTAATGTCACCATTTACTACAACAGTGGCCAGAAGTAGACTTTCCATCCTGACTAGATTGTAGTTTACTTTGTCGCAGTGATTATCTATTACTCCCATGTATACGATTTGTTTACAAGTTCCATACCACATGCTTCTTTCTAAACTGAAGTGGTGGTCTTTGCTGAAGACAAACCAAATAATGAGTTAGAAAGAAGAAATATACTTGTAGTCACTGAAACTCTCACAGTTGAAGGATCTTCAAGCCAGATATGCAATTGCTTTTGGATAGAGGAAGGAAATTAAGAAGCTGGATGCTGAGCTAAGAAACTGAAATTAGCCAAGAAAGGCCCTTGCAAAATGTTTGCAAGAGTTTTACCAAATTTTCCAAGTCACTAAGGATCACCTGGACCTCCATGTAGGCTTACAAATATCTGTCTAAATTCATGGAGTCCTCCGTACTTCTCTGACTTTGGGATAGATACCCACACTTCTCCCCTTGCAAAGGCAGCACCTCTACATATCACCAGCTTACCTGTGCAAAAGCAACCTACAGTCAACTTTTCCCCAGTGCCACAATCTTAACAAATACTGAGAAGCATGTTTTACTCATCAACTCAAAACATTGAGTCTTACTCTTCCTCCCTGGGACTTTTTTATATTCTACTTTTTTTTTTCTGGCTTGCTTCTACTAAGAAATGCCACAGATCTCTTCAAGAACCAGTCTTTAGCTAACTTCTCTGAATTTCTACCACTAACAACTATCCCTTTCATAAGTGTTGTTTTCCCTCACTAGTCTCCTCTTGATTTTTTTTTTCCTCAAAAAATTTAACAGGGTGAGCAATTGGTTTTTATCTTCTTCAAAAAATTAATTATCCATTGCAATATCTGATTCCGTAGCGTATGCACTGCTTGTTACTTTTTCCTAAGGAGGGAAATCAAAATTGATGCAGTTGACATCCAGCTCTCCCTAAAAATAAAATCCTATTTCCCTTTGTGAAATGAATTAAATATGTACATTAAATCTTTCATCACTGGCTAAAACAATTCATTACAGCTTCCTGCTGAAGGGAAATGAGGAATGTGATCTCTATGTGAAAGCATGACAAAGTAACACCTGTGGATTTGACATGATCAGACCCTAATATTTGTGAGTAAACCAACGGCAAAATGCAATGTAGTTTCCAGTCAGACTGAAAATAGCTCAGAGCAGCTTGCATTGATCTGCCCCCATGTTTCTGACAGTGCCACATGTTAAAAAAAATAGTTTTTAAGTTAAATTTGAAACAGCAAAAGGATATTTTAATAAGAAGCACATGTGTGCACACTCATTTGCAGACACACACACATTTTCTTGACACAAATTGTCACCTGGATATTGGTTTCAATATTAAGCATCTCAGTTCTCTGCAAACATTTACAGAAAAACAGAATGCATGAAGTCCTGGGATCAATAAAATCCATGGCAAAACTCCCACTGAGCTATCCTCATTCTTGCACTCAACCTCGAGCCAATGTGTCTTTTTGTTTATTTTCTTGTTCCAATACTTTTCTTTAATGATATTAACACAGGAGAAATAACTTGTCAGCATAGGTCTACAGAAATTGGCAGATTCTGTTTCAAGGCATTTATGCAAGCTTCTTCTTTGGTTTGATTAGACTATTCTTGCTTCAGCATTTGGACCCAGATCAAGAAAGAAATTTCAAATTCTGCCCACAGAATGTTCATGTAGCATCTGAATTGGAATGAGGTCATTCTGCCTTCATTTTCATGCCTTGAGGTTTGTTGCTGGCTTTAGAATCAGAAATCTGCAGCAAAACTGAGCTTCTTTCACCTAGCTTCAGGACCAAATTATCTAACATCAGGAACTACTTACACTGGTGAATACATGCCAACAGCTATCACACAGTGGTATCTGAGATGGAGCATTTATTTCCTCTTTTGACCCTAAGGAAATATTATGATAACAAAATGTCGTCACCCTTGGAAAGTATTGACTTTTACATGATGACCACAAGATCCATTTTGGACCAGCTTGTCTGAAATTCATTACACTAACCAAAGATTGGTGGGTTGGGTTTTTTTTTTTCTGTTGTGTTCTAAGAAACTGGAATCATAAAAGCTTCATGCCATGTGAAATTGGACAAGAGAAGCTCTGAGAAGTTCCTCTTAACCGTGTAGCTGTAGCCCAAACTAAGAGAAAGTAACATTTACAGAAATGTTGATTTGTGGGTCTCTGAAAATCAGTGGTCACTGCTGTAAAAGCGCCTTCTAAAAAACATTTCAAGTTGGAACCAGTGAAACTCTGAAGCTTACAGTGAGGGCCCAGAACTCAGCTGGTATTTCCAGTTTATTCCTTCTCCTATTTCTTGCATCCTGAAGATGGTCCCAAAGGTCTCCCCGAAGCACCAAAGTAACGACCAAATTTTTTGCCAATTTCTTGTTATTCTTATTTCCTTGTCACTCTCAGTATCTCATTTTTGTTCTCCTTGCAGTTGCTTCTCTCTCATCAGTCTTCCTCCCTGTGTCACCGTGCTAATCAAACACAGCACTGTCCTTCCAGTGACACCATTTGCCAGTTCATGTGCACATGATGCTCAAAGGAGTTATATTGCAGCATCACTTTAAATATTTCAGACAAGAGCTCCTCTAATGTCACCTCAGCTAGCAGTTAGGGTGCAACGGTCATCCCCATCCATATGAATGGAAAATCCAGAGTGTTGCTTCACTTATGCATTCATGTATATGCGAAGGGCAGAAAAGTCTGGCGCCCTGGAGAAGGCTGTTGCTGACTTGGGCATGCAGTGCCTGGTTAGTGAGTGTTCCCATAGATTTGTAACTACACACATAACACCATTCTGTTTGACTTTTCCCCCCCTTGGTTCCATTTTCCAAATCAAATTTTAAAGGGTTGGATCTGACCTTCTCACCCTGAGAAACAGTGAAAGAGCTCAAACAGGAATACCTGGCCAGTCACACTATTAAAACAAAAACAATTACTGCCTTATTTAACAAAACAAGCCACAATCTCAAAATGGTAGAGGCCGCCTATTTTGTTAAGGTCTTAATAGCATATTTTATGGTTCCCTGAGGAATAATTCTCCTTATTCAGAGAAACACTTATTAACCTTCATAATTTATTTGTGGCTTCACGGAACACGCACGTACTGTACTGTATGCCCATTAATCCTGGGAATGAACTTAATAATGATGGGTTCAGTTTAGCTCAGATAACCACCCAGATTTCTGGATACCTTTTGGAATATATATTAACTGTTTGAGACTCAATTATACACTTTTTCCAAAGTCTCTGTTACATGGCATTCTGTCTCTAGTCAGCCCTCCCAGAAGGTCCCCAGTTTCCTCCCATTACGTTAGGTGAAGTGTTCAACTATTTCTTAAATGGCACCACAACTTGCTTATTTGTATTTTTGAGATAAAACCTTAGCTGTTAGCCAGAAGGTCCTAGAGAAATGCAGCCTGTATTGTAGTCCTAGACTTTGCCATCAAACATGCATGCTGGCTCTCTCCCATAGCACTTTCAGTGTTCTTCCTCTGAAGAAGATGAGAATAGTGGAAATACAGAAGCTACCCCATCTGACTCCTATAAATTTGGCATGTAGCTTGTCTGTGCTTAACCTCATAGAGCTTTTGTTACTTCTAGATTGTTTTTTTTCCCCGATAACCTACTTAACCAGGCCTCTGTTGGTTGCATTTGATACAGGGTGTTATGTGTGTTTCTTCTGTCCCTATCACTGCTGGATTCTGAACCTGTTTAGAACTCTAAACACAGACATATCATTAAAAATAATAATTTATCTACAAAGCATTTTAAAAAATTAAATTTCTCAGAAATATAGTCTTGCTGCTAAAGAGAACAGTTGCCCAAATATTGAGAAGTCAGTCTCTCTACTAATGCCTACTGTAGTCTTTTTTTCTGACTACTTCTTATTCTTTTGACTTTCTCTGCTAGTTTTAGCTAGTTACTACAACTGAATATGAAGAACTCCTCCTAAATGTATTTCATAATTTTCATATGAACAAATAAACAAACTCAATACTAATGATGTTACTCCCAGAATTTACTAACATGGTGATATTGCTGTGGAGCTTGTGGCCAGAATAGCCATACCACAGCTATCTGAGCAATTACTGCTTGAACCAGAACTAACTTTAGAGAAAGCTATAGTTATTTCTAGCCAAATTGTGACTGCAGTAGCAAGGGCTAAAATAATTGCTCAAGAGGCTATAGACCATGTCCAAGCAGTTCATTCATTAACGGGCATAAACTGGCATAAGTGTGGCAGGCAGAATGGTGGTAAACAGAGCACGTTTGATACATCTAGGAAGCACCATGCCATCTTAACACCCTCTGATACTTGAAAGTCAAGCTTTGATTGTGAATCTCTTCTGTGTATTGTCAACTGCGCTCTGAAATAAAACCATGGCCTGCAGGCAATTTCTTTATGAAATTAAGGGTATGGTAAGGGTGAGATAAAAGAATCACAAATCTGTGCTTTCAGTTGTCACTGTTAAAGACACTTGAAGACATGGGATATTTAATTGCTACTAAAACAAAATCAATAACATAGTGATCAAACAAAAACACACTAATGCACCTGGGCTTCAAACCTGCGATGATTAAAACGAAAACTTTGAAAACTTGGTCAGATTAACCAATGTATGAAACCTGACTAAATCTGCAGATGGGCTGAAATAGCAACAGTGAAATTTATGCATCAACTATTAGCTTACCCCTTGGGATGGCAAGGGAAGGGGATAAGGAGCTCTTGTTACTGTCATCTTTGTCTAGTTGGCTGTATAAAGACGAGATGAGCAAGAGAAGCTTCTGACTGGCCTTGAGAAGAGAGGAAAATTGGCTGGTCTGGCCAAATCAGGAACTTGCTTGTCCTGACAGCTCAAGTCCTTGGCACTAGGCCACAAGTTTCTCTCAACTGCCCAAGAACAAGGACCCCAATGAGACCAAGCAAGAGGATGGTACTGTTGGAAGTGAAGCACTTGACTCCGTTCAAGGACTCAAAACCAGTGAGCTTCTCTGTAGCTTGTACCGGCCAATATCAACTCAATGTGAATGAGCAAGGCAAGATAAACACACTGTGTTATGTGTCCAAATGCATTGGCTAACTTTCCTGCACACAATTAAATAGAAGCCCTGAAGTGAAAACACTTCCATAGCTTGCTCATGGGAACAGGCAATTACTTCTGGTGGGGAAGGCCACAGGGCCTTTGCTCCCTAGCAAATCACCCCATCTTGCTGAACAGCACAAAGTACATTACTGAGTAGGGGGAGAACATTTGAGGATACCTCACTTGCAGAAAATGCAGGACGATCCCCTGACATAAGTGTGATGGGTCATCTCTGCTGAGCAGACTTGCAGGGAACACTGCTCTGTATCTCACTGAACACCAAAGCCAGGTGCCTTCAACTTGTTCAGACACTACTTACAGAGTTGGCTGCAAGAGCAACGGCTCAGAATCAGATTCAAGTCCTAGGAAATCCTGTTACTTGCCAGAGAAACAAGAAAGGAGCTGTAGCACTGCTGGCCCAGTTGTATCCATTGTTCCTGACATGGTGTACTAGGACCTTTTGGAGCACCATCAGAGAGCACAAAGTATGCTACTGCTTGTAACAAACTACGCCAGACAATGCCTAGTAATAAGCTTTTTTTCTGCCTCACTTCTATAACTGAACATCTATAAAATACTCCTGTGTAACCTTAATTATGCCCCTATTTGCAATTCAAGCCTTGTTAATTAAAACCTTCAAGAATAACATAAACAGAGGAGATGATTTGTTTTTCCTCTATTTTCACCAGCACAGTCAAAAAAGTGAAAGTAGGAAAACACAAAGGTTTTCCTAGAAATATTATTTTTTAACTGCAAATATGTTTTTAATTATTTTTAGTCATCTCTTCAACATTTTAAAACCTCTTTTCTTTACACACTTAGAGATTAGGGGGGCATCATTCTCAGTAGTAATTACTACTTTCCGTTGGAAATGTAGACACAATTACTCTGACCAGGTATACTGAGTAAAATGTACAAATACTTGTTTTATTTATATCACAGTGATCACCACAGTATTCCCAGTGCACCTAAATATAGATGGAAACCTATATTATAATTCCACAAGTTCCTTTCCTGTTTGTTATTATACATACTAATCACAAAAAAAGTTTTCCGACTGAAAACTCTGTGCAGCACACAGTAATGTGAACATTGACTACAATTAATCAGCAATGGGTAGTTGTTGTATGAGATGCTATGTATATTTTTACATAGTATCTGCAATGAATAAGTAACAGGATAAGACCAAATGTTTTTAACGGATTTTTCATGGATAGGATTGACTGCAACTGTAAGTTTTGTTAATAAATATATTCAAATATAAGTCTCATTTAACACAACTCATACCCTCTGTCCTAATTCTGGGAGGACAGAAATGGTCCTTCACAGACTTGCCCTGCTGGCTGCTGGTACAATAGGGTCATGAGCAATGCAGCCTAAGTAAATGGGGAAGACTGACATATCTATTTATTTACAGAGGATAGCTTCCTTCCTTTGGTCTGCCTTTCTCCCTTCTTCACCCCCGCAGTCTAACCCTGCCCTGTCTGGTACGTGGGTATGGTATTTGTCTTCCAAACATAACAAATAGAGTTAACATTCACCAACTGTGACTTATTTGACAGCTCAGCACTCTGTTTCAAATCGTTCACTGTTGCAACTTGATTTCCACAAAGCCCTGCGTCATACTTGGGCACCCTGCCAGGTCATAGGCTGCTCCACTTCTTCAAAATGGAAATTTGTTAAGTTTCTGAGGTCTTTCCTCTTCTCTTATGCTGTTTCATTTATTAATGGAAGATCATGTCAAATGGTATTATTGCAGGGAACAGCAATTCATAGTTCAGTAAAACTGTCCCTCCATTTTCCATGTGAATTTTTGCTACTCCATTTCGCACAAGAATTCACTCAGTTCCTCTCCTGTGAAGATGTTGCTTTCCTAGTGTTATTCCCTGGACTAGAACAAAAATCCTCCTATATGGCTCAGGTGTCAGTTACTCCAGTCCAGGGGTAACATCCTCTCCCTCTCTCTAACCAGACTTGTTTCAGACATAGTAGGGCATGAATCCAGACTCCTGCTATGATCAATTACTTCCTGACCTTAGCTGCACCATAGGAACTCTTTTTTTCCTTATTGTTTAAAGGGCCAATATGTTTTATAGGTTTTCCCTTCCCCCTTTTAGACTTTGGAATAGATCAAGAACTGCTTAAGACTCACAGTGTAGCAATCCATAACAATGACAACAACAAAAATTGATGAAGAAGTACCTTTATATTCCATATATGGATTTTCCATTATGGCAAAAGTTGTCTGCAAGTGTTTCTCTAAGACAGCTGATGACATCTTATTTTGTCAAATATCCGCTTATTTCAGGAAGAATAAAAACTCCTTAATCCCTTGGTATAGCATCTAAGTCATCATGAGCCAAACTCCATACTCTGGAACCTTTTGAAATCTACACGGCAATGGTCAGCTCCTTTCTTTGTTACTTGCTCACACATCCAGTCTTCCTGCTCGATTACCTCACACCAAAACCATGCCAGAACCTGCAGCTTGCAGGTGCACCCCCAGATGCCTAGATTTGAAAGCAAGAGTACCACACTGAATCCAACTGTGAGACTGGAAAGTGCACTACAGCGTTTTCTTGCTTTTAATGACTCTGCACAACTTCAGAAATGCAAATTAATCTGAAAAGCCTTTTATGTGCCCATTTTGCTCCATCAGCTCAATGGCTGCACTATCTGCTACACTGCAGGTTACAGTTGACACACGCAGAACCAGTTCTACACCACATCCCTCTCATTATCTCCAGAGAATGTGGAAGCCAGGAGAAAGAACCAATGGATAGGAACATCCCCTAACAAGAATTCTATGATAGAGTTGCTCTTTGGAAATTGAGTCTTAAATGAAGGATTTTCCCATGAATTGCAAGTCACCACTGAAAAGCAGAATAAAGCTCTAGCTCCCTTCTCCTGTCATCTGCAAATTAAGTTCTGTGCTATTTTCTGGTTATTGAATGGCTATTTTCTGTGCTATGGTGCAGCATTGATGAAGACTGGATAGCCTGAATAAGGAGCGGGAACCTGTTTGTTATTTCTGTCTTTGTGCCCTACCTAACAATGGGGAGAAAAGGTTTCCTCTGTTGAAGTGGAATATGTCCCCAATGCTGCTGCACACACCTTTCACATGGAACTCTGTGTTATGAGGATGCAGTCACAATGACTGTCCTCCTTGTGTAACACAAAACTCCTTTCTTATTGCTGGGGCACCTGTCCTTGATGAGAGAAGCAAAACTAGGAATATGGTCTTATCCATATCTTCATTTCACCAATATCTCTTCCAAAACACCACCACTTCTCTAATGGAGTGATCATACTCAGTGTTACTCAAATAAAAGGAAAAGACCAACCAGCCCTGACTCACTTTATTCCTTGGTCCTTGCTTAGATAGAGGACGACTGAACAAAACCTCAGTAAGGAGAAAAGGATGTGGTCTACGGTGATTAATTCTCTCCCACAAGTACAAGTCAGTGAGGGTGTGGTGCCTCACCATATTGACCAAACTCTTCCGTCTCTCTCTGTAGCGCAGGAAGTCCTCACCCATCTCCTGAAGAAGCAGGGCACCCCCTGCTGACCCTGCACCTAGGAGGCAGGACATTTTGCATGTCCTCAAACCCAACTGAAAAAAAAAAAGAAAACACCAAACATATTACTGGAGCTCCAATGTATAGTCTTAATTTTGTTCTTTTATGTGTATATTTCTTTTCAATTTTCAGAGAAAGATGCTTCTCACAACTCAAGAGTTTCATCAGGCAGAAAGAAATATGATTGCTCTTTGCCATACTCTCAGCATCTTTGGGGAAATTGCCTGAAGTAACCAGTGTTGCAGCAGAGAAAAGCTGACTTTTATACACTTATGCTTTTTCACTGCTGTTATACCTGAAAAATTGATTGAGATATTGTTCATAACAATGCTAATAATAACAGTGATTGGTATGAAGACAGAAAAAAATGTACTTCTTCTCTGTGAGCAAGTAATTTAGGAGTTTGCCTGATTCAGGGTTCAAAGTACTCCTAGTTTCTGTATGTGACTATATCTTTTGCCCATGTGGGATGTTGAGGAAGCAAACCATTAGTGTTATTCACATCTAATCCGGTCATGCATTTAACTCCAACATTTGCACTTCTTGTCTCATCAGTTAAAGGAATTTTTGGAAGTATAGAACAAGACCCTTAAGCCTTGGTACTTATGCAGGATATAGAAAAATGATATTTAACTTGGTTTGGAGCAATTTAGCTTGAGGACAACCAAGGTGCTTGTAAAATCAAAAAGACTTCACAGATGCCAGGTCTTCAGTAAATTTTGGAAATCAAGATGCATATTTTAATATTAACACTTTCACCATTTTACCTGACATGCTGGAGATATCAGAAGAATTCTAAATTATTTCTACTTGTATTCAATTTACTCCACGTTTCTCACAGCAGAACTTTAAAGATCTGTCTTAGCAACAAGCAGAATAAGTGATGGACAATTACAGCCCATAGGGAAAAACGTAAGTATGAAAAAATTTCATAAATCCAATCCAATCTGGAAAATCTTGATTATGATGTATCACATTTTCTCTTTTAATATAAGGCAATGTAATTAATTTCATTTCATTGTATATTACTAAAAATGAAGGAAAATAGATTTGCTTTTATTCAGTTTATGACTTTTGGAATAAGAGGCAGGCAACTCAGGAGGACTACAAGGATGTTTTGACATTAGGCAGGGAGAAAATTACAAGGGCTAGAGCCCAACTACAACTTAATCTGGCTTCCACCATGAAAGAAAACAAAAATGTTTCTACAATTACATCAGCAACACAAGAAGTGCTAGAGAGGATCTCCATCCTTTTTTGGATGCAGAGGGGTACATAGTGACAAAGAATGAGGAAAAGGCTGAGGTACTTAATGCCTTCTTTGCCTCAGCCAGACTAGGTGTTCCCAGACTCCTGAGCTGGAAAACAGAGATGTAGAGCAGAATGAAGCCCACATAACCCAGGATGAAAAAGTCAGTGACTTGCTGTACCACTTAGACCCACACAGGTCTCCGGGTCTGGTTGGGATCTACCCAAGGATACCAAGCAAATTGGCAGAAGTGCTCACTGAGATGTATTCCACCATTTATCAGCAGTTCTGACTAACTGGGGAGGTTCCAGATGACTGAAGTTAGCAGATGTACTGCTCATCTACAAGAAGGGCCAGAAGGAGCTTTCAGGGAACAACAGGCCTGCCAGCCTGATCTGAGTGCCAGGGACGGCTGTAGAACAGATCATCTTGAGTGCCATCACACAGTACTTGCAGAACATCAAGGAGATCAGGCCCAGCTAGCACAGGTTTATGAAAGGCAGGTCCTGTTTGATTATCCTGGTCTCCTGCAGCAAGGTGACCCAACTAGTAGATTAAGGAAGGGCTGTGGATGCTGTCTACCTGGATTTTAGTTAAGCCTTTGAAAAACATGTCCACAACATTCTCTTGGAGAAATTTACTGTTCATGGCTTGGGCTGTGTATCCTTCACAGGGTAAAACACTGGCTGGATGGTTCCTTTTCACCACTGGCCACCCATCCACTGTTCAGCAGAGAGTGGTGGTGAATGGAGTTACATCCAACTGGTGGCTGTCAACTGTGGTGGCCCAAAGGGTCACTATTGGGATCAGTCTTGTATACTTTATCAGTGATATCAGTGATACAGGGTAACCCTCAGTCAGTTTGCAAGATAACACCAATCTGGGTGGGAGTGCTGGTCTGCTGGGAGGAAGGAAGGCTTCACAGAGAGATCTGACAGGCCTAGATGGACAGGCTGAAGCCAAGTGTATAAGGTTCAACAAGGTGAAAGGCCCAGTTCTGCACCCGGGCCATAACAAGCCTTGTAGAGTTACAAGCTGCAGGCAGAGTGGCCGGAAAGCCTCCCAGTGGAAAAGGACCTGCGGATGTTGGTTAAAAGCAGCTGAACATGAGCCAGTGTGTGCCCAGATAGCCAAGAAGGCCAATGGTATCCTGGCCTGTATCAGGAATAGTGGCCAGCAGGATCAGGGAAGAGATTCAACCTCTGTAGGCATCACTGGTGAGCCGCACCTCCAAACATGTGTCCAGTTTTAGGCCCCTCACTCCAAGAAGTGTCTGAGGGAATGGAGTTTTTTTAGCCTGGACAGAAGACAGTCCTGGGGAGTCCTTTTCACTTTCTACAACTGCCTGAAGGGAGCAAGGTGGGAGTCATTCTTCCAAGTAACAAGTGTTAGGACAAGTGGAAAAGGTTTCAAGTTGTCCCAGGGAAAGTTTAGAAACAATATTTGGAAAAATTTCTTCACTGAAAGGGTTATCAAGCAGTGGAATGGACTGCCCAGAGAATGAATTGAGTCACCATCCTTGGAGGGATTTAAAAGACATGCAGATGAGATACTCAAAGACATGGCTTATTGGGGGACTTGGCAGTGTCAAATTTGCGGTTGGACTCGATGATCTCAGAGGTCTTTTCCAACCTAAATTATTTATGATTCCATCATTTAGGAGAAGACAATCACAAGCCTTATACTTTCTTTGTTGTATTCAGCATGCCTTACAAAGGCATTTAGAGTTACCATTCTATTTCACAAGTTATATTTTCCCCCTTCCTACATAAAAAATAGAAAGACACAAAAGTTTTTACTATCAAACACAGTTTGATAATTGCTTGTGGTTAATATTTTTATTATTACCCAAGAATTGAAAGTTTTAAAGTAGTAGAAGCTTCCAATATTATTGTTCATGGTTTTTAATTCAATTTAATTTTTGTTTTAGAATTTTATGCAAAACTACCAAAAAACTTAGAGCAGAAAAAATATCAAACAAAGTTAAGGAATTAAGAGCTGTTTGAACCATTAAATATGACAGATGGAAAAAAAGACAGACTCTTTCCTGATGATCAGTCAGACTGAGGGTTTGTCTGATCTTCTCTGCAAGACAATTCCACATTCTCCAATTCAGAAAGTCTTGCATCTGGTTCTCACATACTTTCTTCTGGGTGATGTGTCCTGCCACAGTTAGTTGGAGTAGAGTTCTCATGGTGATTTACAAATCAAAATTTGGATTTGATTAGCTGGTTTTGACTCACTAACCACTCTCAGTACTGAAAGTGACATCAGAAGCTCACCAAGCATTAGGAGAGGACTTGAATGTCTAGGTTAGCATGCACCACAGTAAGAGGTAGCAACATCCACAGATATTAAACATGCTGCTAGGTGGTCACATTAACCTGATCCTCAGTGTAAGCATAATTTGTCAGATAAAACACTCCCAGGTCAAATAAGTTCCAATAACCCAGGGCTGTGTACTCTTGCCCTCAGGTTACCATTTCCTGGGAGGAAAGAAGGGATATTTCCCAGCTAGCTGTGAAACCTTTAGGAAACAATGCTACCTGGCCATTGAAGCCAGAGACAGGACCCACAGGCTTTGCACAACTTTGATAAATAGAGTCCATCTGTCTTCAATGAATGGAAGGTGGAGACAGTGCCTTGGCCCACTCTTCAAAGCATTCTCCCTTTCTGACTAGAATTGCTTTGGTCTTGCCTGCATTCAACTTGAGCCAGCTGCTCTTCGTCCAAGAGTTTATTTCCTAAAGGCATTCCAAAATTCTATGGCCAGTGTGAATATATTGTCAGATTAGACTTTCTAATAGCCCTCTGTCTACCCTCGAAAACCTCAAAACTGCTGAAGTATTAGTGCCTACAAGGCACAGCTGAGATTACAAACCATTCAGATTACGCACAGAAAGGCAGACCTGGTCTGCCAGAAATGGCTTCCAGATGAAATTAATAAGGTAAAAGAAAAGGCCAAGGGTATATAGGATGGCTACAGGGTACTCTAAAAGCTGGGTGGGAGCATCAGATATGTGTCACCACCTCGCTATATTATCTGCACAGTGAGACCCCTGGTACTTCTCAATGAACTTTGCTAAAAAAAAAAAATTACAGCTTCTGAGCCTGAAGGTAGCTCAGTTATAAAACCCTTTTTGCCCTGTAGAAACACAAGGTTTTCCAAATTAGACCATTTTAACAACTAAAATTATTTGCACCAAAAGTCCACTGATATTCTGGTTAGTGTAAAAGCTGTTTTTTGAAAATATTGCAAGCATCTAAATATATTCAGCCAGCAATATTCCTTTAATCAGATCTTTTTGTTTTCTTCCATAAGAATAAATTTATTTAGCCGTTTCTTGAAAGGCTGTGTATTTTCAGATCAGAAGCAGCCAGTTGATCAGACAATCTGATTTCCCATCCTATGCAACAGGATGTAATTTTTGGTTTTAAAACCATCTTCAGAAATTTCTCTGTCAAACATAATAATCCTGCTCAAGTCAGAGATTTTCTCCCAGATATTTGGTGAATTGGAAAAGCATTCTTGTGGTCAGTATTAGGTCACTGTCTTTTTTTCAGACAGAAAAAAAAAGTAGTAATAACTAGCTCCAGTTTGCTAATTTTCACACACTCACTGTACACAATAAATATCACATCCTACTTGAATTTTTCCTATCTGTCTTGAGACATAGAATTAAATGTTAACCAGTCAACCAAAACTTCAATTAATTAAAGTTCTCAATTTGCACAGATTAATGTTAATCATTATCACATGAGACTTGTTGATTTCATGTTTCAACCCTTTAAACCGAGAATGAGAAGACTGGTAATGTATCAAGCTCATGTACCAAAATCATTAAACTTTTTTAGTATATGCCTGTTGGTATTACATTTTTTGATGGGAACTTCTTTGGTTCTCTTTGGTCAGTTCTTTACCTATGGTAGCTGTTGTACTCTGGCTAAGAGGAAAATGTTCTTGATATGGGAAATACAATGGTGGGTGGTAAAGAGACACTTTAAGATCTTCCAAGCATCAAGTCAGGCCCATTGATGAAACATTAGTTCCATATCACTTGACATCTTCCCAATTGACTTCCAGGTTGATCATCACAGTATCACAGATGTATGGACCCTTGCTAGCAGCCTTTTCTGTATTTTGAGCCACAGAACATAATATGGATCTCTTCCAGTGGCTTTACAACTTGAACTGTGGTCCTGGGGCAGGCATGCAGACAGCTGAGCTGCAGAAAGCACTGTGCCTCCTGATGCCATGCCTTTGTTTTAGTTTCTGTTCATAAACACAAGCCCTTCATTTAAAAAAAAAAAAAATATTCTATTAAAAAAACCTATACTACTTTAGGAATTTTACTGTCCCTGAAAAAAGTATGGTTATATGTGTGAAAAAAATAAAGCGTATTGAACTCTGTACATGCAGAAAAACTAACTAATCATTAATAATAGAGAGTTGACAGTTTTCATCTTTTACCTTTTTATTAAGATTCGGGTTTTCAAGTTTTTCTTTCCTTCACAAGGGAGATATTGTCCTCTTTTCAGAGATTTCCTATTATCCCACGAGTTCAAAAATTAACAGTTATTAAATTGGAAGAAATTACAACATTTATTATTTCTGCAACCTTGCAGATCAGTCACCAAAATTTTAAGTCAGTGCCATGGCAAACATAGTATATGACCTTTACAGATGTCAATGATTTCTAGTAGTATATATGCCATGGTGGGAGAGGTTAGGAGCAGAATAAGTTTATGAATAAACAGTTTTCAAGACTTTATAATTAGCCAGTAACAGAGAACTACTGAATACCTTCTGTACCCCTACATTTATATTAAAAAAAAATACAAATGGCTTTCTAAACAGATTTATTTCCCTCATTACCCCAGCCAGCTGGAGAGCCTGTGTGACTTTTGTTATGTCTAGCAATGGCTTTTGGATGGCTTTCTGTCTCTCAGTTATTTTCTATATATTTGGCTTAGAACATGCTGAATATTTTGGATGAGGGAACAACTAGTCAAGTCATTAACTTTATAGATCAAAATAAATAATGTTATGGTGCTTCAGTGATATTAGCCTTCCCCTTGTTGACACTCTGCTGAGGCTGTTGGGACAATGGATGAGTCTTCTTGATCAAAGCTAAGAACAAGAGAAAAGGAATTCCACAAAACAGTAACTGTCATGGCTACTGGATACTGCTCAGGAACCTCATGGGCTTTATTATATAAAAGAAATTGGGTAATAAACATAATTATTTCAAGAAAAAACACAGATCAGGAATATGAACAACATATCGGTGAATCCTCTGAAGTGTAAGTCTATGTAAAGGTCATAAGGATCAAGAATAAATATGCTTTTCTTTCTTTTTTTCCTTCTCCTACTCCATCACTCTCATTCTCTACCAACATTTCATAATATTTTTGAGGAAGGCTAAGAGAATTCTCAATCCCTTAGTTATATTAAATTCATATTTAGAGAACAGACTAAATGAAAATCCTACTTCTAAAGCATCTCAGACTTTGAAGGAAGTATATACTTAGCTCCTGACTGTCATGGCTCAGTCCAAATCCCATAACCTGGAAAAGTTCAGAAACGGACAAAAATGATGGTTATTTGGTAAAGGAAACATTTGGTTAAGAACAGTGAAGGCATATATCTCTGTTCCAGAAATGCAACACAAGGCTGGTGTAATCGCACAGACTTCTGTAGGGCGAAACCAAGGCTAGACAGCACATAAGCAGAATTTGGAACCCGAGGTTGGCAGCACTTACCCACATCTCAACACATTTTTCCACTAGGTCTTTCCCAGCAACAGTTTTACCTGATACTTTCCCGTCAAATGATAAAATTTTCAACATATGATTTTTCAGTTCTGTCTCAGTCCTTCCCTGCCTCTCCCCCCAGTGCTATGATCACTGGAAATAATATCAAAAGTTCAAGTCCTGAAAACACTTACTGCCATGATTAATTTTTACAGCTTAGGGAAATCCAAGATGACATATAGTAATTTTACTTATTCATGCAAGTGACACTAAGAATTGTTAAGCTGGCACAATATTCAAATAATACTGAGCTCATATTCTCAAGAGGATGGAGCACTCAGCATTTTGCCAAAAGATCAAGAGAGACTCTCTGAATCACTCTCTGGTTTAATCCATAGTTGTTGTTTTTAGGAACATATCAGCAGTTTCCTTTTTACTTTGCTATTAATTAATAAATGTGAACCTATGTCCTGAGTTTCTGATGTAAAATGTACTCCCCAGCCTAGAGTAACCAAACATTACATAAAGAGAAGGGCTACGTTCATAGTCAGACCTCCAGCTCACTGGAAAATACGTTATCCACAGCAGTGCAGTTGTGCCAGTTAGAAGCTTTGCAAATACTGTGAAGCAAGTACTCTGAGAAGCTGGGAAGAGCACAGAAGTAGTTCAGCATGCCTGTCTGAAACGCCGGCATAGCAGGAGGATTTTCAGTTGGAAGGATCAGGTTGCGCCGGGCTTGCTTGCGCAGATGCACTGGAGCCGCCCCAGTGAATCAACGGAACAGCTCTGGAAACTGCTCCCTAGCGTAAATGAAACGCTTCTCCGTGTGGCTCCACACTTTAGGTTTACTCCTGACCAAAGCTAATTCGGGTAACAATAATTAGCTCCTTTTCTCTCAAATGTCAAACCGCAACATTTGCTCTTCTGTTTGTGTTGCCACAAAAAAAAAAAAAAAAAGAAAAAAAAAAATCCCTCCCAACCATTTAGTGTACCTTTAGCAAAATACTTAAGATAAAACAACATAAGAAAAAGCTTCAAAACCACTGTAAGAGGCAGCAGAATGAGCTCAGAGCCCAATTCTGTAAACATATCTACTTTTTACTCACACAGATCATTCCAATCTCAACAGGACTTTCAGCAGAAACAAACTGGTTCCCAGGTGCTTAGAAGTTAGCAGGGGTGGCCTATTACAAAATAGCTGAAGTTTGAGATTTAAGGACCTAACAAAAATACTTCACGCTTCAAAAGTTACCTTCTGCATCCCTTAAGAGCTGTAAGGCCATCCCCAATAACCCACACTCTTTGGAGTGTATCTCTTCCACTGAAAAATTCCTGGAGTCAGGAGCCTTCCTGGCAGCAGAAGCCTACTCCCTCTTACTCCTTCTTACCACAAGTGTGTTTGTACTCTAGCAGGGGGCCTGGACAAGCAGGGGGTAAGCATCAATTGGCAAAGGGAGAAGTAATACTGGCTTCTACTTCCTCCTGCTCTAACAGCTTGAAAAAGAGCACATTGTGATGCCCTGCAAACTGTAAACCCTGTCCCCTCACTCCAGCCTTGGGGAAGCAGGAGAAATGTGATTCAGGTGGCTCCTGTGTAGGTGGGTCCCATTCTGCTTCTTATACTGTGGTGAAAGCAAAGGTCCAGTCCAAAAAACTTGGAGCAAGACATTCTCCAGGCAGGACCTTGGGTGCCCTTTCAACCATAATACCAAAGCTTACTCCATACAGAGGACCAAGCAACAGCCTAGAAATTTTCAGAGGTACACCAAAATGACAGGGTTGAAGGCTGATATATTCTGCTTGCAGCTGGCCAGGAGACTCAGAGTATTTGTACCAAGCATTACCTCCCTTTAAAAATGCACATAACCTCTACCATCAGTTTCCTATTTGTATATCCATGGGAAAAGTCATACAGGAGTAGTAATTCATCTCCCATTTAGAGATGTTATGACCAGGCGCTGAGAGTGTACAGGCCATTTATGAGCATACAGCTCATTTGCAGACCATTTATTACACCCATCCATCTCATGGCCTCTCCCTGGCCTTGCCAATACACAATAGCTGCTTTTCTAGTTCTACCAAGCTCCTTATTCCCAATACAGTTGAGCATCCCAGTGATATTAATGAACATATCCTCACAATGTTCCCGTGAGGATATTACCACCATTTACAGAGGACTTGCCTATGGCTATACAATCTGTGGCAGACCTGGGAAGGAGACCAAGAAATCTGGTGCTTCAGCCCAGTGCGGTAACCACAGTGCTCTTCCTCTGCTCCCTTTTATGAGCCGGACATCTGTTTGCTGGTTGAGGACCACCAAACAAATATCACATGGTAATAAACTTTTACAATCACAACAGAACTGAACTGGATTCCAACCAGCATATTAGAGGTGCAAAAGCCTCACGTACAGCCTATTATTAGTCCCTTGAGCAAGGTATTGCTCTGGTGAATGGTTGGTCACCCACCATAAAGATGGGTTTGAGATGCCAACAGTCTCCAGAATCAGATATTACTGAGTACTCTGAATTATTTGAGTTCAAGGAAGAATTCACATGGTAAGGATGTGTGTCTGTTTATGTATGTTTGCATTCTCCTTTTTTTTTTTCTTCCCAAGGAAACATTAGAAATCAACCTTAAGGATATGAACTTAGTTTAAATGTCAGCTAAAAAACAGCTGCTTAAAAGAGAAATGATCCACGAGCCAAAAAAGTGGGGCTGGGAGGAAGTTGAAATGAGAGTTATTTTGTTTGCTAGTGCTCCTGTGTGAGGATAAAAGGGCAAGATGTGGGGAATCTTCTCTGGCACAAGGTCCTGCAAAGTGTTCTGGAAGATTCGGGTTAGCAGAATATGATCTCCCCATATGGCAAGTTTGAAAAAGTGGTGAAAGAAGTCCAAGCATATGCAGCAGTGAGGTAACAGGGCCAGAAGGGTCAGGCACCTGTGACTTTCTAGCCACATTAAGTTTTTCAGAAGCTGCTTTTTGACTTAACAGAGTAGAATTTTCCATCACATATGTGTAAAACATTTCATCCATTACAGGTTTTTTGGCTCTTCTAGATTGATTTTGTTCATGTGTGGGGAAATTTCAAGGAAACAAAACAACAACAAAAAAGCTTCTGAAACTAATTTCTTCTCCTGTTTCAAAATTTATCACCCATCCCATTGAAGCACGTGACTTGTTTTGCATTTGAACGATCAGTTTTTCAGTGCTGCTTGTTGTTTTATGTCTGAGGGCTGCTTAGCGCAATTAACATGCAGGGCTGCAGAAGCCTTCACCTATCACTAGGTATCTTAGGTGGTGCTGTAATATAAAATCACTAATAAATCAATGTCTTCTCTCCACTCTGAAACTTTATAGAGACAATGTGTGAACTCTAGCCACAGGCAGAAAAAAATCCAACTGCCTATCCCTCCTCATATAAAAATTACTTAGAGCAGAGTTTTCCCCAGATGACTATAATCCACAAATAATCCTCACTTGCTACAACAAAAATGACCAAAAAAATATTTGCTGTTGCAACACAGCTGATTCCTTTACCTCCTAGTGTACTTGAGGACTGAGGGAAAGAGAGGATACAGAGGCTCCAGGCAGCTATGTGGGACTCACAGCTCCCCACAGACCCTGGGTTTTTAGTCAAGTTCAGGTCACCACCAAGGAGACAATGAAAATGCAGCCTCTGAGGAGCCCAGTCAGATCTAGGATTACACTTGAGGCCATCCAAGTGTGCATCCATACTGCAGTCCCCAGAGTGGGCCAGAATTCCTCATCTTCCACAAGTTCAGGTCAACGTTCAGGGTGACATATGGCCAAACACAAGCAATGACACTAAAATACCCTAAAAAAATAGGATGTCTGACTTCATAATGCATATATTACTCCCACAATAGATGTGGGAAGGGAGGACCTGATACTACCGATCCCTAATCCTAACCTGTTGAAATTCATCCTTATTTAAAAGTAAAGGTAATGCCCATCCCCATTTTTCTGCCTCTAGGGATTAAATGATCTTCTTGTGCCTATCCTCTGAGATCATACATGATATTCCTGTCATCTAGAGGAGCTAGGGTTTTCATGGTCCCTTGGCACATCACCACTTGCCCTCACCATGGTCACCACTCTGTATCTAGTTAGTCCATTTGCAGCTCCCCATCAAGACAGCAAATTTTAAAAATAATCAATTTTTAATGCAGCAATTCAGAAAACCAGTTATCAAGATTTCCACAGCAAAACAGCCAAAGCTATAAGAGGAGAGCTCACACTTAGCCCATCCTAAAGAGTCTCTCCAGCTAGAAGAGGTGCAGGAAACACAAGCCAGACTTTATACATACTTTTGCCTCACCTTTTGAACTATTCTGAATTCATGAGTCCCTTAGTTTCAGGAACACATTGGAAAAAAACCCCTGCTGTTAAATAAAGCGAAATCCCCTCTCATCAGCTCACTCCTGAATTTCTGGATATGTTTTATCCTGAACCATGTCAAAACACTGAGTGCCTTATCACAGCACAAGAGATTCTTTCAGCTGGTCTAGGCAATTTCACAGGCATCAGGAGGGTTACATTAATTTGCACACTTTCCCCTATCATGACTATGGCCATTTGGCAGCAATGCCACACACAGATCAAGGTCTTAGTACAAAAATCCCTTTGATACCAAACCTCATTACAGCTGATGGATGTTGGAGTTGGTTTCCTCTCCTTACAGCCTTGGCAACAATGAAGATCAGAGAGGATCTGTACCACAAATCATGCTCTCCATCAATGGCAGCACCCACCAGACATGCACCAGTGCAGGCTCTTCCCTGTAGAAAATGCAAAAGGAAACATACAGACTGAGTCTTCTTCAGGCATTAAGGTTTACTTGATTATTACAGAACGAATCTCTCAGGCACATGGTGTAATTTTTGGGGTATCCAGTGTGCAGGGCAAGGAGCTGTACTCGATGATCCTGATGGTTTCCTTCCGACTCATTATGTTTTACGAGTCTGCCATTCTATGACTGGTGAGTTGAGATCACCCAAAAGCCCAGCAGCACCCCAGGAAACCACCGGGAGGGGAATGGGAATTCCCATTGCTGAGGGAATGGGAATGATACCCCACCCAGCACTGCACCCACACAGCCTTCTCAGCCTGGGGCTGCGGGACAGGCCAGAATTAAGGGTGTTCTCTGGCATTCAATGTTGTTTGTGACAACACCCGCAGAGCATCACAAGTGGATACTATCAAGGATTACTATTTGTGTATTAGTGAGTCACAATACGCCAGATTCATAAGAGCCAGATGTCACAGCTGACCCAGACAAGGCACTCAGACGGATCCCACGCGTTTCATGTGTCAGCCTTATATCCATTCATAAAACAGCTTCTTCCCAAAATATAAGTCTTGGGAAAATTTAAGATCATTGTGCAATTCTAAGTCAAGTTTCAATCGGTTTCTTTGGTTTATTTTTCCCTTTCTTTTTTTTTTTTTTTCCAGCAGCGGTTGAAAGAAAGGAGGGGCAGGAAATGATGTCCATCACAGAGGAGGATATAAAAAATGAAAAATATGGGTAGTCTGGCTTGGAAAAATAACTTTTTTTCCCCCCCTGCTTTTCAAAATTCTACAGCTATAGAAACAATCTCCTGGACAAAGTCAGACAGATGTTTTTTTCTCCCCCTCCTCCCTCCCTTTCTTTGGATGGAATGACTTTCTCAAGAGCACAGCTGAAAAACCTTTGGAAAAAAAAAACAACAACACACACACAGTCTCAGGCGTTGGAGGCGTCTGGGGCTGAGGATTACAGAAGTTCAAATTGGCTCCCCCTGTCAAAACTACAGCTGCACAAAAGATGGTACAACCTATCAGCCCAGGCTCAAAAGGACTTTTTCCGGTTCTCAAGAACCTTGAGAAAACGCAGCTGTGCTGTGCACAGCCAGGCTCTGCTGGCCCAGCCAGGGCCTAACCCCCCTACCCCCCCACTCCCCACCCTAAGACCAATTAGTAAGGGTGCCAGTCTGCTCAAGGACATGATTAAAGAATACCTTCCTGTGTGCACTTGTGATTTAGAGATGATTTACTGCCAGGGCATACCCTTTGTGACTCCTTATACTAGTTTTCTTAGTTTTCACACTTCCCTCTTAAGACTGGAAATTTAATATGTATTCCAGCAGAGTTCTTGCTCTCTTGCCCCCCTGACTCCCTCTCCCTCTCCTTCCAGTATCTTTGTCCATTGCCCAGATGAAGTGAGCTGATTAAAATTTATGTGCATTGTCACTGAGGTGCTGTTTTAACTGTACAAATGTGTTACAAAGCTGTTGCACTACTCAAGCCTACCCCACCAGGCTGACCCTGCTAATCTCAAGCTGCAGCCCTTGTCAGGTGATGACTGCTGAGAGATCCCTTTACAAGCTGCACCACGCCATGATTTTGTGGCTCTGTGTGTGTATATGTTGGTGTAAGATTCCTGTGTGTTGCATTTGGACGCTGCAGCCTTCACCAGTCAAATGCAGGTGCAGCAGTTCAGGGGTAGCATGGATATTCTCAGTACAATTTGCCAGATATTTTTGCCTACGTGTTTTAAATGACACATTTCCCCTTCTTCCTCCTTAAAAAACATAGAGAGTTGACTGGCTATGGAGGGCCAGTTACACACCTGGGTTAGCAACTGCTCAGGAGTCGCCTTCTAGCAAAGGCTCAATACTTTGGCTATAAATCATGGTAAGGTACTCAGAAACTATTAAGCAAAGAAAAATTATATTCTTCAATAGGAAAGGCAGCTAAACTATTCATTTGAATTTGCCATTTTGATCTGTGGACAAATGGTAGCAGACTTGAGAACACAAAGATCTTGCTGATCACTCACTAGCTGCACAAAATTTTTAGTCTGATTATCTTCTACAACTTCTGTTTCTGTACAGCAAGTTTTAAATGAATTCTCTGTGATTTGAAGATATGGGAGTACCTGTAAATTTTGGGTTCTTCCCTTGATGTTTGTTTAAGTCCAAAAAAATCCTCCTTCCTCTAAACATTTTCTTTCTGAATTACTGACATTCTTTGTAATATATTCTGCCAAGAATTGATTAGCTACTATTGTCTTCCTTCCTTCTCATTCAATAGTACCAATTATGCTGCTAAAAAAAAAAAAAATCACCCTTCTTCCCCACCCGTCAAATCACATTCTTCTCTTCAAACCCTGCTTTTGACTTTTCTATACTCTGAGGAATTTTCTCACGCTTCCATGATAATCTCCACTTCTTGCCATATCCCTCTTCTCCCTTGTTTGCATTCCCTGCCCACTTGCCTAAAATTGCTCTCCAAGATCCTTTTGGTGTCTTTCACACCAGGAGGATCTGTTGTTCCTGCCATCAAAATTCTTCTTGACAAAACGGAACTGTTTCCCATCTATCTGAGTGCCAAATGGTCATCCCCTTCTCACTCTTACTTCTGGGACATGTATCAGCCTGGAAACAGCCCATGTAAATCATGCACATCTAGAGAGAAATATTTAATGTATAAAATACTAGACTGCTCTCAGGCTAGGTAATTTTCCTGATAACAGACACATTATCTGAACATTATTTCCTTTGAGATTTAAAATGCTGTCTCAGATTTCTTGTAACTTGTTAAAAATTAGCTATGTATCAACATTTTTCATTTTGCAGCAGAATATCTCTCATTCAGCTCATGGTTAGTGGCAAAGCATAACCATACCTCTCGATACTCTGTGCCACCTTTGGCAAGGCACTTTATTTTTCACTCTAGTTTTACTCCCTCTGTAAAGTAGATTACAGCAGCTCTTTTCCAAGCCAGCATTGATTGAGAAATCTTATCAATGACTTTTATCTGTGTGGTCCGTTTATAAATTCTTCAAAAAACTTGGTATATCATAGTACATTGCCAGGTACAATAAAACCTCCCGTTTCAGTCAATACTACTGTACCACATCTACTATAACAATTTAATGAAATTTAATTGTTATTTTTCCAGTGCTCTGAGCATGGAAAACACTGCATTAGTGCCAACAAGGTGCTTTGTTTGCTTTTGGTCAGGGCTCTGCAGCAGGAGTACTAGTAAAATAAAAGAATAAATCATTCACCAGGAATTGTTCTGTCAGATCCAGTATTATTACTGCAGTCAACTGCATACAATTAAATATATTCAAAAATTTACAGTCTTTATTTTATATTATGTATTCTGGATTACTCTCAAAACATTCTCAAATTCATACCATTGTGTTTTACAGCAGCTATATTATGTAAAGCATACATTAAGTAGACTCCATAATACAGAAAATTTGATCAGTGATACAGAGAGCATATTGCATAAAGCATATATTTTCTTTTTTCCCAAAAAAAAAAAATTATCCTGAATTCAAAACTCTTGGAAATACTTGGAAATGGAGGGGATTTTCTACTGCTGCTAACTCAGTTCAAAATGAAATATCAGCTGCCCCTTTTCCATATCATATTTCCCTCATTACTTTCTTAGGAGATACAGGATTAAATCTGATGCTTATTGAATTTATAGATTATTAACTCTAGTTACACCCAGGGACAATGTCTACAGATTCCCCTATCATTTTTCTTCTAATTTCTGTGTATAAATTCAGTTCTCATGGAAGCAGAGAAGAGAAAAATCTGATATCATGGATTAAAGTCAATATAGTAGAAGCAGATGCTGTGCTAGCTTCTACTCAAAGCTTTGCTAGTACTTCTAATTTAGTTTCTTTTATCCTCTCCTGCACCAAATCTTATCTCTTTCCTGACTAGCTCAGCAATTGTCTTTCATTCCAACTTACGTAAGAGAGCTCTGTAATTTTCCAAATGCCCTGTACAAACTAAAAGGACCTCTTAAAATAATAATAATTAAAAAAAAAGGTAAATATGCTTGGGATCAAAATTTGTGAAGGCCAAACCTTTCACTGTCTGCAAGACCTGCTACCAGGGATGTCAAACAGAGGCATGTCAACAGTGGTATTGTAGTAGGGTTGGCCTCCCTTGTTTACACCTATGCTGTGGGTATGCATGGATGAGGTGGGGTCAGAATCAGAAGTGCTACATTCCATATTTATCTCTTACACCAATGCAAACTGTGCTACCAGTGTGCTACTACACTTAGCATGTAAAAACATGCTACCAGGTCAAATAAATCACATTTTATCTTGTTGTAGAGCTGTAAATGGTGACTTGCAGGCTCAGCACTATTCTTACCTTTACATCCATTTCTTACACCATAACTGGGAATTCTACACTGGTGTTTTACAAGAATACTGAAATGTATGCCTCTTACACAGCTTTAAATGCTGCGCACTTCCTTTTATCATGTTTCCAATGTCACATAATTTGTCAAGATAATCACTTGCACTAAACAAGGCAAAGATGTAGGAGGACACAAGTGGCATGTGATCACACAGTTAGAGCCTATGTGAATGTGTATATTCATGGTGTACATGGGGACAAATAAGGGCATGAGATAATGCTTAAATGTTCTACTTTCTTTAGTTACAGATCCAAACAGCACCAAGCCTAAGACAGTCATGCTAGTTCTCAGGATTCGTTCAGGGAAAGACATTATAGCATATGCTCACTGTCAAATCCTGAGGAGACTAGTGCTATATGCATATTTGGTAGTGTTATCCTGCTAGGGATAATGGACACAAAACCAAATTATCTCCAGTCAACTTCTCCTTAGTAACCACCCCCGTGAACACTATCAACACTTTATAGATGTGTTATAGCTAATTCTTCTTTCCCTTGGTAGTAAACACCTCAGCCTTGAATTACCTCACCACCATTTACACAAGGGCAGTAACACACTGGATATGTGGAAGGCTGTTACAGAAGCCTTCTTTATGTGGAAAACACAACTAACAGATTTAAAATCAATAAGAGGAAGCAAAAGTTCAACTTTGATTCAAGAAAAAAGACATTCAATATTAATAGTTGTGTGTGTGCACACAACTAAGCCCTCTTCTTAGCCAGTCATATCTGGAGTAGTATCTTCTTGGTTTGCTCCAGCTGAGATGAAGAAAACCCACTACTTTATTTTATTGGTTACCTGTGGCGTTATCTGTGTGGTTTCTTACATCTTCTTCTAAAAGGGCATAGTTTCTATCAAAGATGACATGATGCTAATTTGGCTCGATGTTGTATAGTCGTTACAGTGTTCTGAAAAACGTTAAAATCCAAAAATGTACAAAGGCACTAGAATATACAACAATGCTCTTGGTAACAGAGGTTTGAATAGTCCTTGCCTTCAGGACCTTCACAGAACTGGCAGGTACCATAAGCCTCACCTTAAACAGAATACCCAACCTACTCCAAAGCTTAATTTTTCAGTGACAGATCACAGCAATAAAAGAACCTTTAATATTGAATGTGCCTCTGTGTTTTATCTTCCAGCACTACCACAAGGAACTTCTGTTAATAACATTAAAGATAAGTTGGAAAATAGAATATTCAGGAATTTACTTATTAGAAGATTTTTAAACAGGAAAGTTTAATTCTTATTGGCTCCTATTTCTGTAGACTGTGCTAATACAGCTACCCTGCTGCTTACCACAGCTAAGACTGCATCAATATGCCTATTATAGATGTCATATTTCCAGTACTTACAGCTCAGCTGTTGGTATTTTCCTTTGGACTAGCCATGGAAATTCAAGCCTGTAACCCAAAAGCATGTATAAATGCTCCATTTACTCACAGAAAACCTCTCCTGCCAGCTATTTAAACAGAAAGTTTTAGGAAGAACAGCTAAAAGTGAGTCCCAACAGGCTTTAACCACCTGTTACTGCAGGCAATTTCCAAGTCTAACCCTAAATGTGACAATAGATCAGGCTACAATATGGTCTGTTACAATGTAATTTTGAACTTTCAAAAATTGCTGTTTAGCAGTAGTGTTTTAAAGTACCTTTGATCACACCAGCACATGATAGCCTAAACAGTTCCAAAGGAGAATGGCAGGAAAACAGCCTTTGACTCAAGAGCTCTCAGATTAATTTGTGCTGTGGTCACACATGTACCCACAGCAAATTCACAGTGGTCACGGTTGCCAGACACACAACAGAGTTATAAAAAGTGAGCTTTTACACGGTGGTTGCACACAAAGTCCCTGGTGGCCGCATTTGGAAATTGCTGGTTTAACAAATATAGCCCTTTAAGAGACTGGGAGCCTTAGTTTCTCTTTTGATTCAAAACCAAATTCACTTGGACATATCATCTTTGCTTGCCATTCTTGCTTAACTTGCCAGCTCCTCCCTCAATTCAGCACCTCCCTCTGTGCAGTTCTGTGGGATGGGCTTTTTCCATCAGTGACTGGAATTGACAGAAAGCTTAAACACTGCCCAAGCATCTATAGGAAAAGAAGAGCCGCCTTTGAAGTTAAACATTTACCAACTCTACCAGTTTTTCCCCACTTTATTTGACAGTTCTTGGCAACATCAGGGCTTGTATGAAAAGCACAGTTCCATCCAAAGCCTGTTCCACTGAAGAGCAGGTAGTGCAAGCTTTCTAAGAGCACCTCACAGACGTAGTTCAGCACTGACCTTTATACCCCTCCCTGTGGATGGAAAAATAAAGAAATCAATCACAGCAGTGTGTCAACTGGCAACACTTTGACACCCACCTCAAAAATGTTGTGAGTCCCAGGACTGATGCCTAAGAGGCTTCTCTAGTCCACTAAATACATGTTCTCAAATGACCTCTTGCTGTTGGAAAACTCAACAAATAAAAAAAATTACCCCTGCCTACTCAGTTCTGGACCTTGTCATTGTGACTCTCATTATAATGGCATTTAACGCCATTTAATACTCAATGTTGTAACAGAGTTTACCATTAAAGTCACTTTTCCAAGACTGAGCCATCAATGCACTTCAGTAGCTGCCTTTTCTCATAGAACAAATTATCTCCCAAAATGCAAAGTATTCTCCTCTTCCAGTAACAGATGGTCCTGCAATATTAGAGAACTGAGTCTTATCAATAACACTCTCAGCTACACAGGAAAAAAAGAAAGCTTCCTGAGCTACAGTGTAAAGTACCATTTACTGCCACAAGGGAATGTCTGGAAATGCCAGAGCTCCTAGAGCATGCCGGCTTAAAACAGGAGATACAAGATCCTGGAGGGGGCAATTCATGGCAACTTTCCAACCTATGGAATGTTTCCGTGGGGAGAAAGGGCAGAAGAAGGAATGTGATTGTGAGTTTAAAAGCAGTGTTGCAATCTGAAGGAGAGATAGGGTTTAGCTGATGGTGGCTGATGGCCTTACCCCTAGAGTGGCACAACTGCAGAAGCACTCCTGTATTGCTGGGAATCCAGCAAGGGTACTGCTTGACTGCAGGATAAGAAAAAACACTGGAGAAGTAGCAAAGACTCTGAAAAATGAAGAAACTTCTTTTCCCAGATGCCCCCTAATGAAGGTGCCTATAATTTCCTTCTAAAAAGGGAAAAATGAGAGGAAGAGAAGGAGGAATGGAACTCTTTCTCATTAAAATCCTTCCTTAGGCAGCCAACTACACACCCACACTCTAACTTCCTATTTAACACCCTGCCACGGCTGGGTGGCTGAAGATCATAACACAGGAAACCCAGGGCCCTTAGCAGCATGTTGTCTGCATGGACCACCACAGTTCTGACCCAACACATGCCTGTCTTTGCACTGACCCTTGCAGAGGGCAGTAGTCACAGAGAAAGCAGTGTAAAAATTGTAATGTTAACCTCAGAACCAGGAATATGGTTACTATTAGTGGGATTAGACCCTCTCTTGTACTTCACACCACAGAGACACTTACTTTCCCTTTGAAGCAGGAGCCCTTCCTCCTGTCTTGCTTCCACACAAACATCCTTGCTTTAACTCTGCTCACACAAAAAGGGAAAGAAAAGGCACTAGACACTGTCAAATGAGACAGAGAATGGGGGCAGCTTCTCATGAGAAAGGCCTAGCATTTTTCAGCTAGCCCAAATATGTTCTATCAAATATCCTAGTTATAGTTGAACTTTTTAGAACCTAAAGATTTTCTTACAAGCAGTTATTCTAAACTGAGTTTGCTCTCTTTCAAAACTGAATGCACAAGTGCTATCGGAATTATGGTATACAAGTTTTCAATATACCTACACTTGAGAAAAATCAAGTTCTTGTTAGCCTGCTCTCTCCTACCATCCTTTAACCTCTTTTTCTCTGACAGGTTAGTGAAAGTTCTGCAACTTTTCTTACATTTTGATGCTTGTATTTCTTTTATGTAGTTGTTGTTTTTAGATGTTTCAAAGCACATCTGTTTTTAGTAACCTTCTCCAGTAAAAATAATGCTTGTATCTAAGCTGAATTCAAAATGGAGGGCAAGCTGCCTGTGGAAAATCTCTTCTTGGTCTTACGAGAAACAGAAATGTCATGTTCCTGGCTTGCTCTAGGTTAATCCCTCAGCTCTAAGGGCACAACCTTGTGCTGAGCACAGCTGAAGCCTAATTTTAGGCACCTGACCCTCACGATCCAATCCAACTACAGCTCTCAATTAATTGCCTGAACTTCCTATTTTATGGATGGAGAGACTTCTGTCAGGGTGGAATTTACCCTAACCCATGTGGTAAGAAAAAAGGGCACAAAAGTCAGCTGTGACAGCTATTTGTTATATTTGCCTTTATGAAGGGGAGTGTAAAAACCTACCTGGACAGCTACGGAGCCTGCAAGGTGCATTAGCAAGTAAGAAGCTCTCAAATGACATGGTTCTCTAGGGTGAAAGAGATAGACAGGGATCAGGGTGTGAAGAAGCACCTTCTTGTGACCAGCTAAACACTTGCTGCTACTAGGAAATTCTCCATGTTGGCTAGAGGCAACAACCAACCTGGTGAGACATTGTTCAGAGGAGAGGTGCATAAAGTTTTAAAAATTTCTATTCTGATATCACTACTTTATTATCTTTCTAATAAAAAAAAAAAAAAGAAAAAAAAAAGGGGGGGCTTTTGGGTCAATCAAATTTTGAGTTGATTTGTTGATTCTTTGGTTTTGGTTAGTTGATTTTTTTTTTAATTTAAAGGTCTGCTGTTCACTTTGGGGAGGTCAGTGCTGGGAAGAGGTCTAGCCATGGCCAGCAAAAGCTACCAGTATGCTGATCAGTGGGAAATGTTAAAAAACGGGAAGAGTTTTTAAAATTTTTTCGACTTCACATGATGTAGGTTCTTTGCTCACAAGCCTGAGTCCTGCCTTGAACTACTCCCTTATTTCTTAAAATAATCTTGCTGCTAGTACTGTCCTTTGGGCACCAGAAACTAGTAAGAAACTAATGGGCATAGGGAAGACCAAACTTAACTTTCCACCTTGAGAAAGGAATGGATACTCCATACATTCATAGGAGGCTGTATTCTGATCTTTGCCAGTATCCTACACCAAAAGACCTCGAGATGTCTTCATAACCAAAGAGAAGGAGATACCTTATTACAAAGCTAATTAAAACCTGAAGAGGGAGAATTCACATTATTCCCAGTCAGTTAGTGTCCAGCTGCACTTTTACCTAGGAATAAATGCATGCAAACTAAGCTTACCAACTCCCCCCATATATGAATATCAGCCACTTCCAGTCACAAAACACATAAATTTGTTGCTTTTAATTTATTGCTGTATCATTAAGGATAGCTGTTGTGAATCCAACTTTGAGGATTTCTCTCACTAGCAGAGCATACATCCTTGACTCCTAACTCTAGGCTGAATCAGTAATACCAAGATGCCTAGATATTAGGGGTCCCTTGATGGTTTTAGCTTATAGCACTCAGAAGCACAGTTAAATCCTTGCAGGTCTGAGGATTAAGACATCTCTGATGATATACAGAAAAAAAAGGTGTTTTTAAAATTTCTCCAAGATAGTTGAGATTGATCTGTTATTGTCTGGAAGGTGCTCAGATAGTCCAGAGAAGAAGCAGTCAAAATTTGCTTATTAAACATGTTATACTAAGAATTTAATCTCTCTGGTTTTGAAAACAAACATCTCGGCTCAAATGTGGGATTTTGGAGACTTTTAAACTATATAGAGCAATTTCTCCTTCTGTATGTTTTTCCTACATATTTAATCTAACTAATTTTCCTGCTATTATTGTGCTCAGATTACTCTTGATAGTGTACATAGTAATTAAATTAATCAGTAAATTAATCTGCATATAGAGATTTTCTCTTCTATCTGCTATATGCCAACAGTACACACATTTGTCTTAGGTCTGAATCCAGTCAAAAGGGCAAAACAATCTGTAAGTATGGGTTTTAGTGTCCACAATCCTGTTAACAAATCTACCTATACATAAACTTGTGTTGTCCTTCCAAAACAACAGGTAGGGTTAATAAAATAAAAGTAGTCTCAAAAACAAAAACCCAAACCCAAAAAACCCCACCACCCAAAACCACTAAAGATCTTCAGCACAGTAATGAAAAGTACTTAAAACACTTCCAGTAGCACTTCAGTAGTTAATGCACTTCTCTATCCTTAACTTAAGGATATGGCATCACATTTACTTTGGAACAGTCCTTTCAGGTCCATGTCCTTGGTGAGTGATACAGAGCTAAACTGGACTGCTGCTGCAGCTGCCAAACAACCACCTGAAAACAAAAAGAATAAAAAATAGTTTAATTGCAATCCTGTGTAGCTAGTGCTGTCAGGCTCCCTCCCATGCAATACAAAATAGCTTTGGTCAACCCACTGAAGGTGGTTTTGCCAGTTTCTCTGAATGTGTTGAAGCCCTTTGTTCACCTTCACAGAACCAGTGTTGCTCTGTACCTTAACAGGTCTTCTAAGACACTGATTATGTGAGTTATCAGGAGAATGGTGACAGGGAGGAATATGTGTGTAGGGAGATTATATTAAAGCACATGAAAAATGTTGCTAAAATTCAGGAGGGGAAAAAGGACAGATGGATTTTTTAGCAAATAGTGTTGCTTCACATCTCCTTGGCTCCATAAGGGAAAACATTTTCTACTAAAAATAGTAGCTGGACTGAAAAGGTACCAAACTATATGAGGGTATAAAATGAGGTGTGAATTATTGAAAAAGGCAACTCAAACTGTGTTTGCCAGAAAACAGCCAGCATATCATACCAGGAGGATGAGGGTTAATCTGGTGGTAAATACAAGGTACATGCCTTGGGAAAAGATTTGAGCAGAAGAAAACCTAAATGATGAGGTGAAAATCTGACAGTTGTACCTTCAACAACTTACTGAGCATAAAAATATTGGTATAGTACTTCCATTTACTGCCTAGAGCTGTACTTGGGTTTTTGTTTGTTTGTTTGTTTGTGTTTGTTTTGTGTTGTTTGTTTGTTTTGTGTGTGGGGTTTTTTTTTGTTTTTCTTTGGTTTGGGTGGGGTCTTTTTTGTAAACAACCCTCTTTAACTTTTCTTCTCTCTTTCTGTTCCCAGGCCAGTCAAAGCACTGTGTTATGGCCAGCAGATTTCTGTCTGAGGAGGAATTACATGGGTAGATACACAAATGAGCATGCACACCAAACCAGGTAGATATGGCATCTATACATACTGTGGAATTACGCATGTATGCTGCTCTTGTGACAACCTCGGTGTCTAGTTTTCACACAATAATCTATCTCCTCTACTGCTGGGACTGAGATAAGTGTGGCTTTGTCCTGGTTGGGTGCTTCTAAGTTCTGATGAACAGTGCTTCAGGCCCACAGATGAGTGAGACAGATATTTGTAAATATGCTATGTAGACCCAAATGCTTAAGGGTAGGAATATATCTAAGTACTTACATAATTTCAGTGGAATGTGTACACAGAGAAGCACTGCTAATTAAGATGTTCTATTTTATATATCACCTGTGGAAATGCAAGGAGTTACTCTCAGGTATCAGGAGCAGCCACGGTTTTTGGCTGGGTACCATTTCGAAAACTGTTTCCTTCAGGTTAAAATTTAGCCAATTAAATACATACACTTCCTTCAAAAGCCAAAACCTCTGCTAGCATCTGTAGACAGAGAACCACAGAGTTGCCCCAGAGCTAGCAGTAGCTGCAATGGACAGGCATACAGGCAACTGGCAAGTGAATGCTATACATACTGCTGCCTGTGGTTCTGAGAGAATTAAAAGCATTTGCTGTGATGACATTTTCATTAACAAGTTTCCACTTTGCTCACAAGGGAACATAAACCAGTTGTCTTCACTGGAAGAATCGCATCATGTGATCAGGAAAACATTGGAAAGGAATAGACATAACACGGATGAATTTAATTTTAGAAAACTTACATAAAGGCTGTGGGATATTCATGGGAGAGGCTATTCAGATTCTTTCGTCTTCTTGAAAGGAAAAGACTCCCTGTGCTGTAGGTTTAAGGCTCTGGAGTGGGCACACGTTTATTTCCAGTTTCTTTAATATAATTGATACAACAGACTCAGAGGAGGAAGACTGTAAGGAGAGACAGGCAGTGGTGATGGAGAAGGCAGTAATGACCCCGTGACAGACCTATTTGTGCCTGGCTGTGTCACAGAGAGAGGCAAGCAGGGCACCAGCTGTAGCAAAGCTGAGAACAGAGCAAGGGAAGGGTGACCTGCAGCAAAACTAGTCTGTGTACTGGGGGGAAAAGACATTGAAAGCTTGATGAGCTTTATGTCTTGAAGTGAAAGCATGTTAATGTTATTGAAATAGTTGCTTTAAAAAAGGTAGTCAATGGAAAAAAGAGGCAATCAGTTGTTAATCACAGATTCATTTTCATAAACAAAAGAGATTCATTTTTAATTCCATAGCAGAGGAATTCAATAATGTTCATTTCCTTTGTCTAGAAGCTGACACTGAAAATAGATTCTTTAGCCCTCCCTACTAGCTCCAAGGCTAGAGAGAGCAAGGAACATGACATGTCTTATTAGAGCATTCTGACTAATGCAAAGCTGCAAGGTGCACTCATGAAATGTACTTACTCTGGAGTTTGCATTAAAAAACCAACAACAAAAACAAAAACCACACACACAAAAAGGAAGAAAAATATAAAAAGATGAGAAATCTGAGGGAGAGTTTTTCCCTTGGGGGTGGTCTGACTAAGAAATGACTAAGAGCTCTAAATGAGAAATTACAGTAAGCAAAAGAGCATCTTGGGGTATCTGCAAGCAATTGGCGTAAGTGTAACTTTTAGTTAGGCCGATGACTAACCCACACATCACTAAGCACTTTGTATGGCATGGCTTTTCAGGTCAGCTCTTGGTGTGTAGGCTCACACTCTGGAAATCTCCATGAAAACTACACAGGTAATGAAGGATGAGCAGGTGGAGGAAGCACTAAAAGTTCAGGAGTAGAATGATAGGGAGTGATGGTGATATAAATCTAATTGGGTTGTATGATACATTGCTGTCCTATAGAGGTAAGAATATCCTTTCACATACTCTGAAAGGATAGTAGACCTCAATAAAATTCAGAACTCTCACAAGATATGGCAGATCTGGGGGAGAGAATACATGGAGTGCTCATGTTTCAGGCTGTTGTGTTTGATTTATGAATCTGAAGGGACGGCTTGCACTAAGGCAATTGTCCTGACAGTTTATATGAGTGCAGTACCAAACTAAATATGCTTTCAGTTATGGATTTACCATAGCATTCTTCATTCATCTCAATCAAAATGATAGGATGTGTAATACACATTGTTACTTGTTTATAGTGTGTTTAAACCTAGTACAAGAGGGAAATGAAGACTGTAATTTCAGTTGTTTACAACCAAGACTGTCTGTGAAACAGGAACACAGATCCTCAACTCTTCTCATGGCATACTTTTGTGCAGGAAAATGTATTAGAAAGGAGACATTATTTTCCTGACACCTCCATTATTATTGGAACACTTTTTCATGTGTCAGTTTATTTTGAAAGGACCAGACCTAGGTTTTACACAACAGTGCAAAACAATGCCTAAAGCTGAGCTTGTAAATCAAATTATATTGCACTGAGAATAGCACTTTAAGAACTCCACTGGCTAGTTGAATGAGGGTTGATGATGATTATTATTATTGATGATTATGATTATGATTATGATGTCTTCTTTGCTTCCTGTTGACATAGCAAAGGTATCACTTGAGACATGAGTCTGGGAAGTCACACAAAAAATTCAAGCTGAGCAAATTAGGTTCCCTCCTGCAACTTATTCCTAATCATATCTCACCAATGTCCCTGTGCAATTATTAGTACATGAATTCATCATCTGTGCCAAGCATGAAATTGGCACAACTGAGTATGATGTCTCACATTTGCATTTCTTCTTCATTTTTAAGCCTGCTTAAAGTGTTCCTTTTATTGAGAGATGGAAGTAATGAGTATGTTTTAAAGGATAGCCTCAACTAAACCCTTAAGTAATGAGCATGTTTTGAAAGATAGCCTCAACTAACCCCTGTAAAACAGCAGGAGTCAGGACTGCGAATCAGGCAAAAAATATCCATTGCCTTGTCTGACTGAGCAAAGAAAAGTTAATCAGGTAGACTAAAGAAGCCCCTGTGGTCTAAAACCACGCAGCTCAGGACTCAGGATCAGGAGACCTAATATGTGAGCTGTAATTCTTATTTTGACCATGCTGTTGAACAGGAGAGCAGTAGCTGAGGACTCCTGGGGTCACATCATTCAATAAAAAACAACAGCAGAAAAACAACCCCCCTTCCTTAGACAGGATAAATATTATTTTCTCATTTATTGGTGCAAAATGTTGCATGTTTTTAGTAAGTATTCAGATTCCAGTGGAAGGACATCTTTAAGTAGCAGTGTTGAAGTGCTTAATCCATACAGAAAAAAATTAGCCTTTCACTTGGGATGATAATCCTTCCATTCACTCCCCATTCTCTCTTGTCTATTTATATTATAAACTCCTAAAGAACAGGGACTACCCTTTTTCCACATATGTATGCTCCATCCCTCATAGTTTGTCACCCATTTCAAATGGCACCTCCAATTCTAACTACAACTAAGCAATAAGAAATTTAAGAACTGTTCTGCAGATGCAAATGATTACTAAGGCCAGTCAGGGACAAAATGAGAAACAGAAATGAGGATTTTCCACTCATTAATTCACAGATTCATAGACTTTCCAAGAAAAGGAGCAAGATGTCTTTTGGCAATATTGGCTTTGAGCATACTCTTTAATCTCCAAATAAAGGAAAAAAGCATTTTGACAATGTTCAACCAAGAAAATGAAAATAAAACCTATAAAACTGTCTCACGTTTGTGGGTACTGTGAGCCTAATAAATGGCTGTTGAAATGACTGTAAGTCTCTCCAGTGACTTCTGTGAACCCTCAGCAAAAACCTTGATGAACTCAAAGCCTGAGAGAGATTGGGAAGCTGGGGGGGAACCCTTTTGGTACACGTATCTTGCTCTGCCCTGGGATTCAGTTCCTGCACACAGATGAAAGAGAGTTCAAGATAAAATAGAAGGGAAGCTCCCTCCCATTACTTTATTTAACAGTCAGAGGAATCCGAGAAACATTCTTGTGTGAAATAAATCCTATCCTCACTTACACCCATGCAAATGAAAGCAGCATTTGGCTGCAAGACAAGTGTATTTCTTAACTATTTTGAGTGCCATATGCTATATGAGTGCCATATGTTAGCATTTCTTAACTATATATAGCCATTTCAAATGGTACACTGAGTTAAAGGAGAGAGCACTGCCCCAATCTCCCCTTCACCTCTCCCACCTCTCCTCAGATCTCTCTTCTACTCCTTTCTTTCTTTTTCTCTTCCTTCTGCACTCCTCTCTACCTACACTCGGCTTCCTTTGTCACACTTCCTACTATCTTTTATTTAGAAAAACCCAAAAAACTACAATAAAATACCCCTCCCCTGCAAAAAAAAGAAAAGGAAAGAAAACTCCAAAACTCCAGTATTTTGTATTTCTTTAAAACCTTCTCCACCCTCCCTCCCATCTGGTTCTGTTGTTGCCCCTCCCCTCCTCCATAAGGCATACAGCAGGGGTTCCCATCCTGCCAATGCCAGGGGCATGCACCACACCTGGGGTAAGGGCAGCAGCTAAGGGGAAGGTGCAGTCACTGATCCCACAAGCTTCCACCCCATCGTCTCAGCCGCTACTCTCACTGCCTGCTCCCTGCCACTCTCCATCTCTTCAGGACTTCTAGATTTCTTCCCTTTTCCGAGCAGTTGGCTGAAAGCACCTGCTTCCATCCAAGGCTGATTCAAAAGGTATATTCCTCTTGGCTACCATATTATATTTCATTTTAAACCTCCTTTATTTCTTTCCATGTCTTGGGTGGCTTTAGGAACCAGCTTTCCCTGTTCAAAGCACAGTGAGTAGGACAGCCTGACTCTGGCATAAAAACACTTAAGGTTTGAACACTGTATGCTGCAAGTTAAACAGCTTCCTCTACACACCTGTGTGGCCTGGCATGCCACAAAAGATGAGAGAAATCACCTCTAAGGATGTCTCTCTGGCCCCCAACCTGTATCACCCTTTTGCACAATTTGGCAATCGTAAAGGCAGTGGAGAGGCATTTTCTGTTCCAGAAAAGCACATGGTATAAAGTAGAAGTAAACAGCAGTGTCCAGAGATTGACACAACATAGAAACAATGACACTATATAGAAACACAACCAAGCATAAGAGGTGAAGGAGGAACCTGCACCTGAGAAGGACCTAGAAAAAAACCCTATAAAATCTGCATGACTACAAAGAAAAAATCTGAGATTTTTCATCAGGCTGTGGTTTAACATAAGCTCACCTATTTCTGCTGTTGCTTTCTTTTTCAATTTGGTTGTGGTCATTAATAATTGGGGATATTTTGATCACTGCAATGGAACAAACACTTGAAAATGTTTGTTCCTCATAATCGATAGCTCTACAAATCTAGCCTTGGAAGCAGTGTAGTAAAAAAGTAAATAAATTTTACAACACAAGGGAAAAAACAGGCTTACCATGTTACAAGTGTCCCTTCACAACCCATACCAAGTAAAGCAGAGAACAGTAAGTATCCCAAGAAAGGAATATTAGGGCAGGGTAAAATTCAACTTGGTACACGCTATCAACACAAAATTATTTCAGAGTTTATGCTTTTCTTAGCATAGGTCAAGATCAGTGTGATTCAAAGTGTACATAGTTTTTTGTGCCACATGGGAATAGATGCCCTTGTTTCTACATGAAATATTTGCAGGCTGCTGGTGCCCTCCAGGACCCCTCAACTCCTGATGGCAAATGTGAGCCCATCTAAACAGACTGAAGCAATAGTTCTGCTCCAGCATTCTAACCCAGCTTCTTTCTGCCACCAGAGCTCTCCTTCCCCCTCAGAAACTTGAGCCCTTGACAAAAAAAAATGTTCTCTATAAGCAGCAGTTCTGGGAAGAGGGAGACACCACAATATACTGGAATTCAAATTGGATTGGTCTCCCATTGGTTGATCCCAATGATTTATATAATACACCATAGAGCAAGGACGCTCACCTGAATATCACATCCTATTTAGGTTTAGCCTCAGTTCATACCTTTCAAGGAATTATATTACATTACATGTAGCTTGTGTATTTTCAAAAAATATTGCAATTTATCATTTGTGTGTTTTATTGCCTTATAATTATAATCCAACAGTGCCATCCACTGCTTCTCCAAATAAACTTTGCTTACAGTTTCTTCCTGAAGTTTTCTTTCATAAGTCATGGCACTATAACAGAACAGTTTGACTGTGTATACATATAGAGCATATACGAATGTGTGGCCAGATGTGGGGATAAAAAACTTAAAGAGCAAAATCAAAATTGTAGTCTGGTGATGTTCATAAGGGATTACCAGAACTGTCAAACAAAACATTTCTGCGCTGTAGATAACACCACATTTCATAGCTGGAAAACCCACACTCCAAAGTCATACCAAGAAAGCTGTGTGCATCATTGTATAATACTTCTTGAAGTCAATCCAATAAAATAATGCCTTTCAACTCAAACTTTCCCCAAATATAATCATCGAGCCTAAGGGAACAGAACACCCTATGCTGAGAAATACAAAGTAATTCTTGCTGATTCTTTGGGATTGCTGCTTTGGCTGACAGTGGCTATTACCCCAAAGAACCCTAACTTCAACACTGCAATTTTCTGATGCGTCCTGTGATGAGCCTCCAGATCTATTGAATCATGTAAAGATTGATAAAGATGCATTGAAGAAAGAGGCAAGCATGTTCCCAGGACACCACTAATGATATTTCCTTTCCAGCAGGAGACTGTAAAAACACAGCTTGAGTTCAATCAAAGCATGGCTATTTTCTCATATTTTGTATGTGCCTTCATGTCATATATAAGGTGTTGTACATGCATGTAAATATACATATCTACATAGTTAAATTCCCCAGTACCTGAACAACACCAACTTCACGTTCCTTTGCAGACACCTAGAACTATACAAAGTAGCAATTACATGTACTTCTTTTAAATAGTTCTTAAAATTTTGCTTCTAGCTCTGTGTTTGGGAGCTCTAGTTAGTATCTTTTATTTTTGTCAAAACAACACAAACTAAAAACTTATGTAAATGGCCAACCGAACATTTCTCTTTTATGAAAAATCATTACCATGTGGGCCTACAAAGATTTTCATGGTAGGACATAAAAGAAGGTACAAGCATTCACTGAATCAAAAAATCCAGCAAGTGACCCACAGGGTCATTCCCAGATGGCAAATAAGCTTTCATTTTACGTTCAAGCTGGATCTGAATTTGGGGGCCACTAACAAATGCTTCATTAAACAGTTGTTCTGCCTCTGCCATGAAAACTTGATGCTATGGTAACACAATTAAGCACAATTCAGAGAAGGAAGTTTCCAAATCAGTGGGCAACTAGATTGAAAACAAACATGAAAAAAATACTACTATAAAGGCGTTTGTGTTGTACTGCAACACAAAAAAAAAAAAACCCGCCAGCGGGGAACTACATCTGGAAATGAATCAGCAGCCTTTGTGTCAATACAAGACAACCACTACATGTGGGTTTACCAACTTTGCAAGGATGCACATGGACATACACCACATACCAGCTACGTGTAAGTGATCTATTGACCACCTTAACAAAGATGAAACCAAAGCCAACATCGTTGTATTTCTCCAGTACACTCCTTGACACCAAAGAGCAGGATGAAAATATACTGTTTAATTTGGTTTTCTAGCCCATTTCTTAACAAAATACAACAATTATCTACACTTTAAATTATCCTCTGAAAGCAAATCATGACCAGAAAGGACTTACCAAATCTTGTCCCAGAGGATGAGAAGGAACTTCTGGATGTGTGCAACTGGGAGCAAAGTGATTTAGTGGTAGGTTGGTTTTGTTTTTTTTTTTGTTTTTTTTTTTTTTTTTTTTTTGTTTTTTTTTTTTTTTTTTTAAAACAAAAAACAAAACAAAACAAAACAAACAAACAAACAAACAAACAAACAAAAAACCTGAAAGGAACATGTTTATGCAAGTATTACTTCTGCCAATACCTCCCACTACAGTAAATTTATCTAACCCTTGAATCATCAATAGTACATGAAAAAAACTAAAAACATCTATCTGGATAATTCTGAGCCAAAACTCAGGCACATGGAGTTGTATATTCTGTCATCAAGAATAAAGCATTGCAGCACGTTCCTTCTATAGTTCAAAGAAATTAACAAGATAATTATGAACCCTTCAGTGTCAGCAAAGTTTGCTACAAAAGCTGCCTGGGCTTACACTGGTCATGACCACAGCTTCACCATATGCAGTTAAAAAATAGTAAATCTGATTGACAATATTTATCAGTTTTGTTTATGTGAAACTAAAAGAAAGACTTGTAATACACTGTAGAATGTCTAATCTGACACTGTATTGTATACTTGGAGAGAAAACAGTAACAAAATGTGGGTAAGTTCAGTAGCTAAATGCATGGTTTATGACTGAGAAAACTCTTTCAGAACAAAAGCTCTTTTTTTCCTATCATGTACCAAGGCCATGCTTTTAAAAGATGAAACCCAGCGTGTTTATGAGACCGTAAAATTTTGGAAAATTATTCCTCAAATATACAGACATTTATACACACACCTAACAACTAATGAAAAGCCTTTTCAGTCCCAAAGGCCATGCAGAAAGAAGAAACAGTCTTCCCTTCCTGCTTCTTTTTATTTTGCCGGTCAGACAGACAGATTCTTTATATTACACAACTATTCATAGTGAGGAGAGTGGCAAAATGCTACCACAGCCATGGCAGAGAGCACACTAAGGCAGACATAAATCCAGAGGTCACATCCTTAGATGGCCTCAGCTGGAGCAGCTCTGTGGATCTGAAAAATGAGAAACTGAAAAATAAGCCAAACAAATTTCCACAGATCTTCAAAGGTTCATGGAAGACATGGCTGGCAGGGATCTGAAGACACTATTCAGCACATATTACTGACCAAAGGGAGGATCACATTTCCTTAACCAAAAGTCATTAGCTATTAAATACAATGGTTCAGGAATATTTTTCAGCTCATTCCTAAAATTTGCCAGAAGCAAGAGGGATGTAAGGAAACACTTCACTCTACTTATCTTCTCTTCAAAATACTTTCTGCTCACTGCCGCAAGAATCTGAGACAAAAGAGGTTCTGGTCACCTGCTCTTCTTGTCCTCTCTCCTGGAAAACTTGGAAATAGCCTCTTTAAACATACTTTGCCCCTCCCCTTGGCTCTGAAGTTTAAAATTTCTAATGCAAATCTGTCTCTCTTTCATCAACAGAGTATGCAATAAAATCTCAAAGGCCACCAACATAACAAGTTGACAGCACAGCCAGACTGGTAAAATGATTAATTTATGTACAGAGAGTTTACAATCTATCCATAATGAGGCATCCAGTGTGTGTTCACAATCAGATGCAGCAAACAGATGTTGGGTATAAATGCATATGAGAAACTTAAGTTCAGAGAAAAAGACAGAAGTGGTGCCAAGGAATTTTTTTCCCTTTTCATAAAGATTCAGGGACATAAAAGTTCTCCTTCACATATCTGGGAGATTATAGTCCAAAAAGCTATAAATAAATTGGAGAGGTATTCCTGTCACTTGACCTTTATCATGCAATGGTTAGCCTTCCCCTTCAGCAGGGAGGGGAAGCAAGCCTAACTTGCACTGAGAATCCAGACTCTAAGGAGCTGGAGTTGCTTTGTCAACAAAGCTGGCACACAGAATACCAAAATCTGCTCTCAGATACACCTGCATGGGTCACTCTGCTAAAAATCACACAGTGGCTTAATATTCCCAAGCACCAAGAATATTGCTACGTCAATGCCAGGCAGAGGAAGACAGCCCACAGAACAATGAAACAGCAGAGTCATGGAGTAATTTTTTCCCTTTTAAACCCCAGGCAGGCAAGGAATCCATGGCAGGTCAAGCCTTATGTTATCAATGTCAGTGACAGAGATCTGGCCTTGTAACCCTTTTTCTTGCCCAAGACCTTTATGAAGGTCTTCAGTTGGCAAAGAAACAATCACTAAAGAATCCCTGCATGACCCTGATTGTCTGCACTGATAGTCTGTGCTTTGGACACATTGCAACTCAAGACAAATTAAAGATTGGAAGCTCTCTGTCTGCCTCAGCACACAGGAATACAAATTTTCGGGAGTCATCTGTGCTTTCTGAGTTGCACTGAAACTCTAAATGGTAATCTCACCTTAGGTCACAAGGATGGGCTTTCTGTGGGACTTGTGCTGCATTGTTACCACTATCCAGCCCATGTTGACAAAGTTTCATCCATTCTGTGGACTAGACTTGCTGTTTCCATGAAGGTCAAATGGTATCTCACCAAGCAATTCCAGGTTGGCACTAATTTCCATCAATGCCTCATGTGACAACACCATGAAGAGCTTACCCTCAAGATTAAGCTTTTAAAATACATATTTCCTCCTCATTGCTGCTGTGGGAAGATTTCTTTTTTTTTCCATTGCTATATCTCCAGCATTTGTACAGATTTATACTGCTCCAATATATTTTTCAGTCTTATAGCTGTCAATGAGGATCAAGTTTAATCTTTATAACAAACTACTGTACATATGCCTAGAAACTACAGGCAACATGTGTTCAAGTCCACACCTGTGAAACAAAATTACTCCAAATGTGTTGTCTTTTCCTTGTCACTTTTTGAATGCTGTCCTTTAAGCTTCACTAGACACTCTGCAATCTGTTATTGCTGTGGGAGGGAACTGTTTTTGTTAACATGTTATAAATGCACAGCTATCAGGAGGTTAAGTAGTGGAAAAGGAAGGGCTGCTCCTCTTTGGTATCTCAGGAACTACAAAGTCCCTTTATTGTGCCAAATTTTATCATTTTGCAGAGGATTGCTATAAATTTCTCACACTCAGCCATCTTATAAGGCAGCATTTGTATGGAGAATGGCAAGTTTATAACAAGCTCTCCCTCAATTCAATAAAGGGTGTACACTCACCTTTGAGTTTGACAAATTTCATGTTTATAAGAACTGAAGCAATAGGAGAATATGATTAATTTATAAAGGAAATATTATCAGCTAAGCATCATAGGTAGAAGAAAATTGCTGGAGCAGAACTTAGACTTCTTGCTTAGAGAAATGAATCATAATATAATAGCTTCAAACACCAAACAGAAATGGTGGTTTTAGTTATGTGAAGAAAATTATGGTTATATTCAATTTTTTAAAAATTGATTGTAGGATATTTCTGATAGAGGCTGTGAATAAATCAATTATCAAAATGAGATTTCAGGTTAAGAGGACTGTTCTCACATCTGTCAATTCCTGAGAGGAATAAACGGTTTGATACTGTGACCTTTCCTTTCCGGTGTTCCACAGATCCTTCATTAGACATAATTAGCTTTACTTAGATCTGCAATACCAGTAAGTCCAGGGAAAATGGAAAAAATGTTTGACTGCTGTAGGGGAAAGACTCTTGTCACTCCTTTGAATCTGAATAAAAGTTTACATTTACTGAAAGTTAATGCCAACCTAGATGATTTGGTTCATTATAGGAATATTATATCATTACCCACTACAAAAAGTAACCAGTGATATTTTCCAAATCTCAGAGTCATTTAGCAGCTCAAATTTCATTTATCTGAATCATATTTACAAGAAGTCATGCACTCCTAAGGCTTTCAAGTGGTTTTGAAAAGTGTAAACACACTAATTTCTTCCGTACCTTAAAAAAGTGCCTTTTAACTAGCAGAAATGTCATTAAATAATTGGCAGGTTTGCCTTTTTATGTGTTTCCCTCTTAAAGTGCATAGAAAAAAAAAGATGTCAATGAACTTTTCAATAATGTTTTACTATACAGGGTTATTTTCTTCAATATTTGTATAAATGCATATACAATCAGAAATAGGCACCAAAATTTCAGGAGAGGATACTGCAATCCATTGTTCTGACCTCTCCCTTCTGCAATGCTATTTGAAAAAAATGTGATGATATTTAAAAAAAAAAAATGACCATTTAAGAAAATATTAGTCTCACATTATATGATTATGTGAGTTCCACCAAGGTTGTGAGAACATGCTCTATCAAAATATCAGTGATGTCATTAAGGAGGGATGGCAGCTGCTCCAAGTTTAAAATTGCAACAGAGTCCCCACTGGACTCTGTTTGGACCCTATGAAAAACATTCCACTAAAAGGATGTTTCCCTTGTGCAACCACAAGGGGAATGGCAGAACAAAAGTGATTTTGTACAATCAGGATCTACAGTCATGTTTCCTGTTTGGGTTGCAAAATGTTGGCTTTCTTTTTCCTTGCAAAAAGTGAACAACTTCTACTTCCACATCCAAGACCTACCTTTTGTTTTGAAGCAGGGAGAAAAAGAAACAAATCCTTGTTACATAGGGCAACTTTAGATGCTTTGGTGTCCTTTCTACCAGGATGCTGCTGCAAAAATGAATTCCATGCTGCTTTCAGTTTCCCAAACTTACCCTGTTTAGCAAAGTTCCCTTGGTAATAAGTATTCAAGATTGTCAAACAGTCATTTTTTCATATCAGTTTCCTCCCAATGAATTTCATCTTCTTTGTTCATTTTCAGCCAAATATGACAGAGTGGTGGGTGTGAGATGAGTGAAAACTGGCATGTGGAGTCCATGTAGGAAAGGTTGCAGCACATACCTTTACCATACATTAGAGGATACAGAGAGTAGACTCATGGAAACGAGAAGAGCAAGAGAAGTCTGGGGTAAGCAAGACTCTCTGGGTTATGCTATTCATTAACTACTTGTTTTATGAAACATGGATTTGACCTGGCCCTTGTTTCCATATAAACAATGTAGGTCCTCCCCTGTTCTTTGGAGTTGAGCATCACTGCTTTGTCTTTTCTTGGATTAACTCAATATTTCCCATGCTATTAAAGATGAGTCTCAAGCAAAAATGTGGTGGGCTTATGTATGTCTAACTTGCTTGGAATTTGCTTGGAATCAACACTTGCAATATTCCTTCTTAAAGGCTTGTAACAAATGGTTAACACAGCTAATCACACAGCCTTTTCAAATCAAAATAGTAGTCTACCCTAACACTGAGAGCAAAAAATACTACCAGTAAAAAAGTTTTATAAGAGAAGCTAAGGCAAAAGATAAAGAAAAAATATTTAAAAAAAGAAAAATTCCACAGTTATATTTAGGTGAAAACCAAAGAGAGCAGAGCCAGGCAGACTCTGTTTCCTCACATACTAGACCAAAGCCCAGCCCCATCAGCACGTCCTGTGTGAACCAGACCCGGACAGCTCTCTCCTCTCTCTCTCCACAGAATGGTTTAAAAAAATATTTAGTGTCCTTTTGATCTTTTGGCTCCTTGCCTCGGCATGTCTCATGACTTCATCCGGAACCTGGAAGAGCATCTTCCTAATTAATAGCTCAGGAATTATTTCAGACTGCCACCCACCAGGACTGTTTAGCTGGATGGATTGTGTGACCTTTTGGCTGCTTTTCTTCAGCCTCTTCCCAGGGTGCTGCAAGGGACCAATTTGTGGCTGTGTCCACAGAAATCTTGCCTACCCCAGGCAACTCCTGTTCTATAGTCACCCTAAAAAAGACCTACTAGGGCCTGCACCACCCAGCTTTTCCCATGCTTCAGACACCAGCAGTGCCCCATTCCCTCTTAAAATACTTTGTATGTGGGGAGTAAACAGCTCTGTATTCAAGACCTAACAGACAAGCTCTTTCTAAGCCTCCTTTCCCAACCTATCAGACCATTACAACTGTCTGCTTCTAGTAAAGTGCTTTCACATACAACGTCACTGATAAAACACACTGTTAACATTTATTTGTAAAGCTGTATACAAATATGTGAAGAGGATTCACAGACTGATATAAAGTAGAAAACAATGCCCCTGTGCATAACGTTGTTGTCGACACTTTTAGATGAAAACTGATTTTGATAATCTCTGGGTTTTCTTGTTGTCCATCATATCTGTAAGGACCCTCAATTTTCAAATTATGGAAACTTGTTTGCCAAAGCACAAGCCCTTCTAAGGTATTTTAAATGGATCATCCAAAGCATAAGACATCTAAAACAATTAGTCACTCCCAAAAAATCTTGACCATTTATGTAACCTTATTTTTCTAGTTGTGAATAATTGACCAATCTTGTGAACCCACACACTCAAATTTATGGCATCTCTTTGTAGGTTTGTCTGCCTGCTTGTCTGTCATACAACAGCTTGGGAATGCTGCATTTACTCAATTAAAAATGTTAGAGACTATTCCAGATGCTCCCAGCCAAGGAAAACCAGCACAATAGTAATGGGGAACACACAGAACCTTCGTCATCTGCTTTGTGCTTCTACCACTCCCTCTCAGGTCAAAGGTTTGGCTGACAACATTCATTAATCCTTTCTGAAATAACAGTATCACTCCCTCATCTCTTTCCATCCCATCTTTCCAAAAGAGCTTATTATGCAGTCTCCCAACAAATAATGGGAGGAAGGATGTGGAAGGGAAGAGACACAAATGAAGGCCTTCACAGGAGGAGACAGTGGGAGACAAGTAGTAGAATGAGAAACCACAGTAGGTCCCTCTGTATGGAAGCATGATTTGTAGTGTAACAGAGATGGAAAGGCCTGGAAAAGGGAAGTACGGGGCAGGATTAGGGTGGAGAGTAACTCTGGGATGAAAGTCTCCAGGCCAGCAGGTACAAATGGAAATAACATAAACACATATCGTAAGGAGTTCTGAAATCTTGTTTCAAAAGTCAGGCCAAAACTGACAGCTTAGAGGACTTGATAGTAAAATGCTGGAAACAAGGGCCAGTATTAATACAATTATATGTCCATGTCATTTGCAAGGAAAAAAAATGAAAGCATCATAAGAAGACCGACCTAGTGTTTCATTTCACTGCTTTTTTTTTCCCCACTGTCACTCAAGCTAAACCACACTTAGCCTTGAGTCCTGATCTAGAGAGTTTTGACTTTGCAGGATTTTTCAACCGTGGAATAAATTTCTTCTCAGCCATAAGCTTACCACCTTCAGCAAAGAACCAAGAATATGAACCAAGAATATTTGTGGCCAACATTGTTTTACCCTCTAGCAGGAGACAACATTCAGTTTGTCATTACACATTTAGTCTAGGATACCAAACTACCCAGTGTAGGAAACAGAGTAGCATACTTGACTTTTACATGTTTAACAAATGCTCTGAAGAAAACTTACCTAAGGTCTACCCTACACAGAAGCCCACAGAAGACGAAACAACCTGATGGAGCTGATGACTACATGCCTCCGTTGATTATGTTTTCAAAACTTAGAACAGTGTGTACATGTGAACAGCTGATGGACATACTTGACATTTTGATATGGTAAAAAAGAAAACATACAGATGAACTTTCCATAAATACTGTGCAAATCTCTGTTTTGTCCACACAAATCTGATAAGTTTGTGCACAGCGAAGAAATTGCAATGCTGCAAGCTGAATCATGCAATCAGAGTTTCACAAGTGGATGATTTTACTGATGTGTTTGGAAGATAGATTGGAGACATGGGCTTTAAACTTTTGTCTCTCTAAGCCAATCCCAAGATGCTTTGTGGTTACACAGGTAAGCATAATTATTAACTTCATAAGTGCTTGCATCCATCCTGTTGCAGTATCCTGAAGGAAAGTAAGATCTGTCTCTCTAACACTACGGGTATTGAAAAGTATAGTGAAACTTGCCTGAATAAGCAGAAATAAATTCAGTTGCTCAGAAATTTTGATTTCTACCATTTAACAAATCACTGTTACCGATTTAAAAAACAAGCAATCATTTAATAAAGCATTTAGCTCTTCTAAGGTGTTAGAAACACTTATTAGAAGAAAATCTCCTTTCTTGAAATGAGTATTCTAAACTGAGTATGGGGTTATACTTACCAAGAACACTCTTCATTTCAGCTGTCTGGAGCTTGGACTATCTCCATGGCACAAACTGATCATTCCAGCTGTGCAGTGCATTGCAAAGAGGTGCATGCTAATGTCGGTGAACTCAAGACTCCACACACAACAGATGCCCAGCACAGAGAAAGACGGATGTCTCCTCAGCATTCCTATTTTGGGTTGGCCAGCAGCCTGGAGGAGCCCTAAGATTCATAGGGCAGCAAAAGATGGATGTTTCCAATCTGTTTGGTCTGATACTAGATTATCTTTCCATCCAGAAGTCCTGCTTGAAATAGAAGGGTGGTTTTGGGAGTGGTAGGTGCGCCTGTCACATGGAAGTGTACGCTAAAGCAGCAGGCTGTTTAAGTTACACTCTCCTCTTCATCACTTTTCTGCAGGAATAACACCTTTGCTGAACTCTTTTTGTCAGATTATCCTCCTGACATATTCCTGGCAGTTCCTCTTTTGGCTAGCTTTCCCAGCCATCCCTCCCCAACTCTTTTTTTAAACTCTGAATACATTCAGATGCTTTTCTGTACTCAGATTAATTTTTCAGCACTTCAGCCCATGTATTTCACCTCCCATAATTCAAATGAGGATCTCACCTCAGATATTTGCTGCTTTTAAACTTGGCATTGTATTACTAACACAGCTTATTAATGGAGGCTTTCTAAAAACAATAACTACTAGTGCCTGCAGTTGGAGCCCTGTTGTCTCAGTGCCCTTGGAAACCAGGCCCACCCTGCCTCAGATGAAGAAGTAAAACTAATGCTCAGAATTTAAAAAGCCTATTTAGGTCTTCTTCACACATGTACCAGTCACCTTATCTTTGAAGGAAGGAATCATCAAATCTCAATCTCATGGGCAGCTGAAAGCACTGACCCTCAGTTCTGGTGGGATATTGGGCTGACTTTGGAATCTAGGATGGGACAAGTTCAGAATTTTTTCACACATTTTGTGTGCTGGCAGCCTCTATGTTGGTACTGCAAGTAATGCAATGCATCTTTCAGCTTTTTCATTAACTGACTACCCATTTGCATGTAATTTATGGCACCATAAACAATGTAGAGACTTTCAGTGCCCTTGGTCATATATGTCTTTTCCCACCAATGGTCAAAAAGCCCAAAAATCAGATGGAAGATAGACAGACAAAAGCATCTTGATACTGAAAGACCTCAGTTAAAGCTGCAGGCTGGGATTTTGACAGGTTATTATGCTTGAATCTCACTGAAATCGGAACAGAGTATCTCACTCTCCTAAAGCACACAAGTCCATCAAAAGATGACAAAATCAAAGATGATAACAGTTTTTATAAGTCTCATTTCTCCCCAAAACAGTGTGAACAATGATACCATGATGCTGGCATGGCTGAAGATTCAAGAAAATCAATGTTAACTTTAAACTGCGATTGTTGTTACTCCAAGCCCTTAATTTTTCCAGTCAGCCTGGTTTGACACACTGGGAATAGCTGTTCCAGTGACAAAGCCACTGCTGACATTTAAGTAGCTGATAATACTTTTGCTCTTATAATAATACTTATAATAGTTTTGCTTCTGACAAGCTGAGAGAGTTGAGGTGGATGTTGAGGAGGCTCTGGGAGACCTCACAGCAGCCTTCCAGTAACCAAGGGGGGCCTGCAAGAAGGCTGGACAGGGACCTTTTCTAAAAGGGCATGTAGAGATAGGAAAAGGGTAATGGCTTCAAGCTAAACAAAGGATACATTTAGACTAGATATTAGGAAGAAATTCTTTACTGTGAGGCACTGGAACAGGTTGCCCAGAGAAGCTGTGGATGCCTCATTCCTGGAAGTGTTTAATGCCTTGGTTGGATGGGGCTTTGAACAACCTAGTCTAGTGGACGGTGCCAACCCAAACCTTTCAATGATTCTATGATCACCACTGATGCTTTTATCCTATTCCTTTCAGGCTAAGGAGCAGCCATAAAGACTATGTGGTTTATAGCACAAAACAGGGGGAAGGAACTCTTCCACCTTTTGCCCATGTGCCATTTTCCCAATTTAATTTCTGCATCTTTACAATTTCTTCTGTCCAACACTTAGTCCAGCCAGGGGAGCAAGGTAAAAACATAATGTAGGCTTCTTTCTTAGCTGAGCCCAACACATAACCTACAATTTCAGATTCAAGCAATAGCAGTAAAAAGCCATTGTGGACAGGAGTGATTACATAACAAAGCAGATGAGTTCAGGATGAGGGGAAAGGAACTTTCCTTCATAATGGAAAATTTACTCAGAAAAGGTGGAAATTTTACAGGGAGACATTAAAATGCAAAATGAATACCCTTTGGTTCTTTGCCTCAGAACTCCTCCTTCTCCAGCTTTATTCTGCAGATAGGAAGTAGGAAACAAAAACTAAAATATTTCTGGCATGAACAGAGTTAAGAGAAAAAAGGTGGGGGGTGGGGGGGAGGCAGAATGACTGCTAAAAGTCCATATTTTCACATCTGCTTTCAATTGTACTTATGTCAAGTCATTTCACTATTTGACAAAACCAATCCAAGGAATTAAGCTTTTGTCGAATGCCTTGAAATGTCATTAAATGTTCATACACAAACATACACACACAAATAAAGTCATGTTTTCCATCCAATATAAACGTGATTACTATCCTGAAGGAGAACAGGAGGAGCAAGATGTTACCAACTTGCAAACCACCACTTCCCACTCTCCTGCCAACCTGCCCTCTCACATAAGGCCAAATCCAGAGTAAAATCCCCCTTTCTCCCACAACCCAGGGTGCATGAGCTGGGACCAAGCAGGAGGAGGAAATGGAGGAGCAAGAACTGCCCAGACAAGACTGGGAAGGAGGAGGGGAGAAGTGTCCATTTACAAGTTATAAGTTTGCCAAAAATCCAAATCTGGTTTTAAATTAAATATTAGCAATAAACTCAGAGAGAGATTTCCAAAATGCATCACAAAGGAAGTGCTGGGAGCATATGTCTTTTCAACAACTCAGCAGACGTCCCTCTTTCCATCCCAGTTATCCCAGCCCATCCATTAAAGGTTCTCTATACTTTAAGAGCTGGAGCCCTCAGACTGCTGTTTGTATATTAACTCAAGAAGAAATCCCTGTAGTACTTCTGATACTTTTACACAACCCAGAGTATGGCTTTGGTGGAAGGAATAGAAGTATTTAACACATTCTGAAAAAAAAATCAGACCCAGTGGATGTGCCTCTCACCAGAAACCCCAAAATCGGGATTTGACACCACGGGTAAACTAGTCACTCTAAAAAAAAAAGGGAAAAAACAAAACAAAAAACAACCAAAAAAACACCCCACAAAAACACAAACAAACAAACAAAAAACCCAAAACCCACAAACCCACCAGAAAAAAGTTTGTCTCTGATCACTTAATTTGTAGCTCATTTTAGACAAACCATTGCTTTACTGCTCAACAGGATTGTGATCTCATGATAACAGCTGAGGAAATAAAATCTCTATTTCTTTTGGCATTTTCTCATTTTAGGATCTGCAGGCTTGGTGAGGTTTTTAATTTTCTCATTTTAGGATCTGCAGGCTTGGTGAGGTTTTTCAGTCTTCGTGCTTGATATTACTGCAGAGAATTCTGTGACTTTTCAGAGTCTTATCAAAAGGGCAGCCTGATGAGTCCACCACTGTCACCTATTTGGGCCATAAAGCTTAATCCTAGTCTTGAAGATTTTCCTTCCTCTGCTCTACAGACTCTCCCATGCAAACTTCTGCTTCAAGAATTTTTTTACAGAATAAGGTCATATGCCATTCTTTCTTGAATGACCATCAATGGTTGCAAAATAAGATTTCTCAACCATCAGACAGCTTTCCTTTACACATTTGTATGTAATCTATTTTGTTCTCCTTGTAAGTATAGATTGAAAGTCTTCTTACGCTGCTAATATAACTCTAGGTCCCACATCCCAGTCTTTGTTCCTTCAATCCACGTGCCAGCTCCAGATACCATGGTGCTCATGCTTTTATTTTTCCTGCCTTTCTACAGTGACCCATGACCCTTTTCCTTCCTATATCCTAAGTACCATACATGAAGTCCAAGCTTTGACAGACATGTTTACGACAGCAAATTGATGACTTGACTGCATTGCACATGGAACAACAGGGTTGATCCCAAGCAGTAAAGTACAGAACTTAGCACATGGTCCTGAAACATATCCCAGTAATACTGCCATCACCTCTGTGGTGTAAAGCATCAGGATTTATTTAAAACTAATTCAGGTTTTAGAAGAGAAGCCCTAGCAGTCCAGTCACCTGAATGAATAAATAAATAAATCTCCAAGAAACTATCTTATGTTGGAACTTTAAAAAGTCTACCCTTATTATTTTTTCTAGAGATCTTTTCTAGACAAAAGTGGTGGAGGGGGACGAACAAATTCAGGGGACGTGGTGGAAAATAGGGAGATGAACATTGCTTTAATATACATCTAATTTTACTAAGAATAGGAGCATTCAAGTCTAAGATTTTAAAAATCAACAGAAGGAGTAATTGCTTCTTGTCTGATTGGGTTTTTTAAAATTCTAAACGGGGAGGTGAGAAGACTTGTCCCAAAATACATGCTTAAATATGTTTCTCTCAAAATCCAAGTGCCTCCTATTCAGGACCCAAATAAGGACTTCAAAATTACCTGTCAATTCTTGTAAAACCTGGCTCCAGATCTTAGCCTGTAAAGTGGGCTGTCCATCCAGAGGTGCTTTGAGGTCTTCCAGACAGATTGGAAAGGTCCATCCAACTTCTGGAAAAAAGTCACTGCAACGGCATGATTTATATCTTCTCAGCAAAGTTCCAAATGGAAGAGGATCTTCCTTTGAAAGATCTTAATTAGTCTGGAGACACTGAACATCAGAAACTTGTTGCAGTGCAGCAACCCACCCACTTTTGCTGATTGGAAACATATAGAAAAAATACATTTACTTCCCCTTTGGGACTTTTCATATATCCCATCCCTAATTTCATCATGTGTTCTTATTTTTAAATACTTAAAGAGGCTGCAAAGTTTTCAGGATAGAGAAAGTATCTGTAGAGTGCTAGACACTGTCCACACAAAACATCCACATACTAATAGAACAGGAATAAGTGATTGTTTGAATAAAAATTACAAAATACATCAGAAGTGGGGGACCAGGAATTACTTAGACACATGGAACAATTGGAAGTCTTTTACCATACTTGGGATGCTTGTGTGTTGCATAAGGCTTTCTCTGGTTACAAATACTGTTGTTTTTGACTGGAAGAGGAGAGGAGGAGGTAGCGATTTCCAGTGTGTTTTTGCTGATTGTGCTCACACCATTTGTCTCTTCTGAGTACTGCATAAACAATGACTGAAAGCAAAAACACAGCTCAGGGGTAGGTTTGAGACACTTAATTCCAAATTGCCTCTACACGCTCAGGCTGCAAGCACCAGAATAGAAAAAAATACTCAGAGAAGCCACTTGAACAATAAGAGAGAAGGGAACATGAAGTAAGAGACAGAAGGGTAGAGACAAAAAAAAAAAAAAAAAAAGCAGAGAGTGCAGTTTCAGAAGCCCAGGTTGGAAACATGGTCTGTAATTGTCTGTTGGGCAGTGTGGTACCAAGGCTTTGTTTGGGACCAAACAAACTGAACTGCAGGGTGGGGGACAGAGGAGGAAATCTGTTTGTGGGTTGCATACCTTTAATAATAAAATCATGATTCACTGAATGACTGACAAAGTTATAAATTAAATGGTGGTATAGCAAATTATCTCACACCTACCTTGGAATGCAGTCAGGAGGAAGAGAATTTTTCAAGGGGCGAAGAATCGTCATTGAAATATAAGACTAGAACTGATGGGGAATTAAGTCACAGTAAACATTCGTGGTGTACTTCTGAGTTTTGGTATGGTCTTGTATACCATATCACATTCACTCAGGAGTATGTGCAGGGTAGGATGGTTCCAGAAATCCTCTTATTACAGCAAGGATTAGTGGTCTCACATTCCAAAGCAATATTTATTCAGCAAGGCTAAAACCAGTTGAATTCAATGACTTGCATGAATTCTCCACTGCTGGAGAGATTTCAGTCTTTAACTGGAATAAAGTGACGCTGCTCAACTACACAAATGCAGCACTGCTACCCTATTCCAAGCGAGGGATGTGGCTTGGTCACACTAGGAGAACGTGGAGATGAGTCCTTTTCAGGGATTCAGGCATGGCAGATGAGAAGCAACAAGACAAATACAACTTAGGTGGATGTAACCCTTCTCTTTTCCCTTAATCTCTAACTCTGGGAGCCAAAATTAGAGGGTGGCGACAATCCAGGAAAAAATATAAAATTGGGAAGAGGACATTTGGAAGGACTGTCAGAAACTAAATGTTTGCACAGGACACAGTTGGTCCTTTAGAGGTGGCTCAACCCAGCTAGACCGCTATCAGACAGGAAAAATCTAAGTATTCTGACCTTTTAGAGCTACTTGCCAGCATCCTTAAAATGGATGAGTTTGTATAGTGAATTCTCTACTTCTAGCCCTGTTAACTAAACAGTGATTTGAAAATGGGCCAAGATGTGGGATGTTGAAGAACTGGGAAGACAGTTAGAGGGCAAAATGCAAAATAAAATGAAAACCTAAAAATGCACCCTATTTTTAGAAAATAAACATATTCCCTTGAGCCTGTAACACACAGAGACGTCAAGGAAACCTGGTAGTCCCAAATAACTCTTGGTACCAGTTTTGCAACCATGACTATTTACATACAAGTGAATTGACAGAAGTGACTTTCCGTGTTGTTCTCCCTAAGTGATTTGAGTCACATGGGGATGAATGAGATTTTTCCCTCAAAGAAATCTTTGACAAGAGGGGCGGCAGAATCTACCAGTCTGTAATAAGATCTGGAGCAAGCCATTTTATTTCGTTCCCTAGCATGATGTAAACTGCATGCACCAGCAGTGTGCCTGTCATGACTCCGACCTTAACAAGCGCTGCATTGGGAGACACTTCTCTTCTGCATGTTCTTGGTCTTGTTCTCTTTGCTCAGGACAGATCCTATCTCCAAGGACATATTCACATGCGTTTTTCAGCCCATGGCACTCCAGCTTGTCTGCAGGACTCATGTGTCTCACAGGCCTAACACCTTAGCTGTGTTCATTTCCCATGCTTTTGGCCCTGTTTCACAGTTGGTAGTTGGAGTGAGGACCACTGCTCAGGTGATCATCTGGAACCTCAACCTCTGTCACCCCTGTCTAAGGCCAGTGCCCTGTCAACTGAATCTTTTTCATCTCAAGTTTAATGAAACTCAAGCATTTACTTCAGTGGACAGTCCCAGCAGATTTGCTTACCAGCCCTACAAGCAGAACATGATCTTTTGAAGTGGAGTTGTATTCTGAGTGCAACAAAGAGCACTGTAGTATTCAACATACACATTCCTGATTGCAGGTACAATACTGTGGTCTCTCTTAAGAGACTCATGGGGTCAGAGGCTTCTAGTCTAACCCTAAAAGGCCGAATAAGTTCAAATAAGGCAAGGTAGATACTATTTCTGCATATTCATTTATGAAATGCAGATAATATTAAATATTTATTAATAAAGCCCTGTAAGGCTGTCTTCACTTTCTAATAAGTAGGAATATACTTTAAATTTTCTGGTCTAAAACAGTAGGCACATGAACAATAACCAAGGACTAACCAGAGTGCTATAAATTTAGACACTAGTTCACTCAACAGCAACCTGTAGATACCTCACCTGCTTAAACAACTAATTTTCTATTTGCCTAGTTAGCATTTTGGGTCAGAACTCCAAAAGGGTTTTTTTTGTTTGGTTTGGTTTGGTTTGGTTGGGGTTTTTTTGTTGGGTTTTTTTTTTGTTTGTTTGGTTTTTTTGTTTTGGTTTTTTTTTTTTGTTTTGTTTTGGTTTTTTTTTGTTTGTTTGTTTGTTTTTTTGTGGGTTTTTTTTGTGTGTGTGTGTGTTTTTTGTTGTTTGTTTGGGGTTTTTTTTGTTGTTTTTTTTTTTTTTTTCTCTTTAAGAAGTCAGGAAGCCAGATGAAAGCTTTAGTTAACCATTCTATCAACTGAATAACAAGGTTGGCACCAGTGAACAGAGATATTTGGGGGCTCTACAAGCAAAATTTGAACCAGAATCCAATTCATAATTTTGTTTGCTGCATCCTAAGCTGTTGTTATGGAAATGAAGGCAAAATTCAGTAACTATTATAAAATCATAGAATCATAGAATGGTTTGGATTGGAAGTGACCCTAAAGATCATGCATTTCCAACATGCCATGGGCAGAGACACTTTGCACGAGGCCAGATTGCTCAGAGCCCCATACAGCCTGGCCTTGAATATTTCCAGGGAAATCCACATCTTCTCTGGGTAACCTGTTCCAGTGCCTGAACATCCTCTGAGAAAACTATTTCTCCATAACATCTAATCTATATCTCTCATGTTTTAGTTTAAAATCACTCTAGTCCTATTACTATCTGTGTCTATAACTATAAACTGCCTGATGCCAGCAGAGTGCCTAGTTTTCACTTGAACATACATTTGTTATTAAAATTAGAGCCAGGCAAAGCCTAGAGCTAAAAAATCATCCAGTGTGTGTGCCACAGGTGGTTATCAACTTTATCATTCACTTGATGGTGCAAGTGAAATATGAATAAGGATAGGAGTAAGGATCCACACTATTCCACTGGTGTTCTACACTGCATTAAGCAGACTCCATCACTGTGCTCCAGCTTCCTGCAAACATTCTCAGGTGCCTGTAAACAAGACCAGCAGTCACAGTGCTAACAGCAAGCCAGTGCTTCTCTAACTCTAAAGCCTGCTGCCAAACCAAACAAAAACACCCAGTGTGCAAACACTGGATATCCATCAGGGAAAGTGGAGAAAAAAGACATTATCTGTCATTTCCCTCTGTCATCTCTACAGCTGTTATGCAAATACCGGCTAGTTAATTCTGTGGGTCTGTTGATGATATAAGAAGCACTTCCAGCTCTAAAGGCTGCTAGTGACCAACTGCACCACTCAGCTGAAAAACACTGTTAAATCCTGTTTCAGATGGAGATTGCTGCTCTAGTGTAAAGACTGCACTCTGTAGGTGTTTTTTTATGTTCTTTTATCTCATCTTCTGTTTTGCATAATACAGCAGCTTCCTCTCAGCCCATCCAATTTTGTGACCCCCAGGAGCTAAAATTCCTTTTTTTTTTTTAATAAATCACCTTTTCTTGCCATACAAAGGAACAGGATCCATGAATATAAAGGCAGTCCCCCTGTCCGACCTGCTCAAACATAACATACGTAAGAAACCTTTCAAAGTTTCTCCTAAAAAACGCTGTGAATCTGAAAGATCCAGTTTTCTGTAACTACTTTTTATGTATGACACTTGTCAAAAAATCTGAGGAAAGTTTAGAGCAAATTGGGAGCATTTGGATAAAACAGATTTTTAAGAAACTGTACTGATTTGGGGAATCAGTACAGCAAGAATACATGGACAAATGGCAGCTTTGGATTAAGCAGAAATCTTGGTTTTGATCAGAAGCTAACTTTACAGACTCGCCATACAGCCCTTCATAAGAACACCAGGGACCTGGCCTAAGCCATGTTTGCCTTTTTCAGGCCATAGAGACACTGACAGACTTCATACACCAGGCACTTAGTCTGGACACCTGTCTATACTCAGGCAAACCCCTCTGGCTTATTCCTGTGGGAACTTTGCTGCATTGCTAATCAAACACACTCACTCGCCTGCAACCCCGGTGAAAGCCTCACATCTATACTAGGAGACTACTGTCTTGTTCTTTGTGAGGAAAAATAAATAAATAAATAAAGGGTTTTAAGAAAGGCCTTGTATTCACTTCCATGAAGAGAATATATCTATTTATTGAAATAAATTTTTTTAAAAAAATTAAATTGCTGAACATTTTAATAAGAATGGAAAACTGATCTGTCTCCTGTAATCCTCTTGTTCTACCTGGGCCAGCACTTGGGATAAACATAGATATCCCACTGTATGATTTTTACAAACAGTATTAACAAATCCAGAACAGATGAAGCAAATGGCAGCATATTCTATTTGGCTCTGTGGTGAAATTCATACACAATACTGTGAAATTTAATTGCATGTAACAAGTCCTTCTAATGATAAAATATATATGTACTATTTTGTTTGTTTGCAGGGAATGGTGCAAAAGAAAGGAAACAAATATTTTTGCTCTATCTAAAGGAAAACAGTGTTTATAATAATCTACAGAGTAACACAGGTTGCTATGAACTCATCAGGCCATCACTACCCTCTCCAGGATGGCTCTTTGCAGAGGCAACATGCAGCTCAGAGCCTCATAGCAGGCTCTCACCGTCCCCAGAAGGATCCCAGAATTGCACTTGAGATGTCTCTCTCTCCAGGACATCCACTCCCCTGCACTAACAAAACTGCCAGCCAGCAAAGGAGACTTGGAAATCTGGGCAGCAGGATTTCCTCCAAAGCTGGATTCAGACTTCAGAGCAGATCCCCAGAGCAGCTACAGATCTCACTACCACCAGTCAAAGGCAAAACTAATTTCTTTCTTTGCCTTCATCACATTGGTACACATGAACATATTCTCAGGCAAATGGAAGTTCCACTGCAATTTCAGCACAGGGAAAGAAAAAGGTGGGTTAAAAAAAAGAAATCCTAAAACACATGTGTGCATGCCTGCACATAAATAAATACATTAGGAGTAGGCAGGTATTCCAGCAGTCTAAACCACGTAATTACCTGTAAGTGTAGATAGGCCACAACCCTGGTCTAAGTGATGAAATTTAAAATCCGTCATTACAGAACAGTGGCCTGAAACATTATATAAGTGACGTGAGTTCAGGATGGAGTAACAGCCTTTACACTCAATTTCCTGGCTTTCCTTGGTTTGCGTCACACCCTTAATGTTATTTCAACATTGCATTTTGTCCTCTAAATTAAATGTACAGTAGGTGTTTTGTATTTAATTTCCTTACTGTTTTTTCCCCTCCTAACGGAAAAAGAATGGAAGAGATTCATGAAAGGTTATAAAACACACATTGTGTACTGGAGAGACTGGAGTAGCTCTTTTGGAGCCTTTTCATTCTCCTGGGAAAATATGTAATTAGGTAGTTTTTTAACATGTGTATTATGTACTGAATTACATGTATTTATATATTTCTCAAAGGAGTATTGCTTACACAATAGCCTGGAGCAACTCTTTTGGAGCCATTTGGGTCTATCATGTAATTATGTACTTAAGACCCGTTTACAGTAAATTTTGTTGTAGGTTTTTATTTTTACTTAAGATTAATTTTAAGGCTTGTGAGGGGTGCTACACTGACAGCCATAGAGACTGCAGGCTTCTGCTTATTTACAGAAAGAGAAAACAGGGTAATTAAGATGTCTGTGGACATCTCCAGACTACCTCTCCAAAATTTATCTTATCTCTGTCTTTGGGAGAAACTCTCCAAAGTAGGTGGTAAATGAGTCAGTATTCAGCTTTCTTAGCAATTTGTTATAGCAGGTTTGGGGATGAGGACATCCATCCGCCTGGAACTGGACTAATACCAAAAATTATTTCACATAGGCTGCTAACTATTTGCCATCTGCTAATCTGCATTTTATCTCATTTCATTTTCTCCTCTTATATAGGGGGAAAAAAACCCAACAACTTGGAAGTTGGATTACTGTAAGAATTTAGGTGCTGTGAATCAGACATAGTCCCTATAGAAAATGGCAATTACATATGTTTGTACTCTCCAAAGACACAGCTTTTTGATTCTTCAAAAAATCAGAAAAAAATTAAAGGGTCTGTGGGGTTTTGTTTGTTTGTTTGTTTTTTTTGTTTTTGTTTTTGTTTTTTTTTCTGTCTTTCCTGGAAAGAAAGAATGCATAAGCCAATATACTTTTCTGCTGAGATCATAAACAAATAAACTCCCTTTCCTCCTCCAAATATGTTAAATGACAATGTGATGCTGACAAGAAAGCACAGTGACAGCTGTAATATAAATGCATGTATATATGTAATTTTACATCATTTAAAGTCCTAAGAAGGAAAATGGCTTGCTTTGAATAACAGAAGGTGAATCATCAAGCAGTAGTGTTGGACAAATAAAAAACTTTCTTAACAACAACAAAAAAAAGTTGATACCAACTCTGAATCTAGTTTGATATCTCTCCTCCCAAATGTAATTCCATTTTACTTGGATTTATTTTTCTTTTTAAACTATTTTAGTTATTTAAGATGTGTCTGTCAGACTTCTATTTGTTTCTTTTTTTAACAGTCTTGTTTTAAACAAAGCATAAGAAAATATTTTTCAAAAACGTTCAAGGATTTCTGCATTTCTCAAGTAACACTTCTTATTTAAAATGTTGAAAAAGGCTTACCTAATTCTCTTACTTTAATTAAAGTATGACTGGCATTCAGCCCAATAGGTGAAGTTTCAAAACTTTCCAAAACTCATTTTTGGGAAAACCTTACATACACAGAAAAGCCTTCATCACAGACTCCTAAGGAGCATTCAAGAGCACAGTATTTGGCTCCACCTTCCCATATCTTAACACCATGCTGTGAGGGAAATGCATGAAAAGCAAGGTTAATGATGAAGGTCAGGACCAGAAATGGTGTTTTCACTCTGTCAGGGCAATGTTTTCTAGCAGAAATGTTGTACCTTTTCCTTACTGAGGTCTATCGATGGCACAACACAGTAGCACACCACGGACAATGTGAAGACAAGAGACATTCTCTATCCTACATAGAAGGAATATATGATGTGCAAGGAAAAGCAATCAAAACCCAGAGAAAATTACTATAATTGACACACTGCTGACTGTGTACCACTGCAATCTTTTTTAAGGTTGTCTCTAGCTATGTATTTTGCCAGATTAACTCTCAGTACAGAAAGTACCTTTGTGCACACAGTACAAATTTCAGCAAGTTACATCTGACTCAAATCAAAGCTACCAAAGTACTATGTGTCAATCTGCTTCCCAGGAAGCTATTTCTGTGCCTGCTTCAGCTTTTTCTCCTCAGCTCTTTCTGCAATAGAAAGGTCCACCACTAAGTTTACAGGCATTTACTTTTTGAGTTTTAAGAAAAAGAGAAGTGCCTAAAATATCACTGACAAATAAAGGAACAAGCCTGGAAAATTTCAGCTCAAAAGCCAAAGATTTCAAATGAAATTAATGACAGAAAAGAGTGGGTAAAAACAGAAAGGCTGTTAAGTTTCATGGGTGCTGTCATTCAAGAGGATGAACAGTGCAAAAGGCAGACCCTACAATTAAAACCTAAAAGCCTGGCATCTTGACATCATCATGCTAATCTCCAAATCCCAAAAACCTCTGCACTCTGTTTTCTTTATCTGTTAAGTGTGTATGATAGTGTTAGTCTAACCGCAGCATAGAAAGAAGCATTTAATCATGAGCATCAGCTTTAAAGGTCATAAGATTTTCTAGCAACATTAAAAAAAAAGTAATTTTAGTTATTTAAAAAACCCCTTCTTCTCTGTGCTGTTACTTTTGAGACACTTCTGCCATTTTCAGCCACTTTTCCTTCCTGGGGTTGTTATTTAAAGCCAAATCTTGCATCCCTTCCTTACAGGAGGAATCTTATTGATATTAAAGATCCTAAGATATCAGTAGGTATTTTGACATCAACAGAGTTAAAAGCACAGGTGAAAGAGGTGAAGAAAACTTCCCCAGACCATTAAAGGACACTTAATACAGCCATGATTTATCACCAGGGCTTCATTTTCAGCAGGAGAACATCCTTTTCATGTCAGGGGATGACCACCAGTGGCAGGACATGTCGGTCACTGCTGTACCAAGTGCAAGTGCTTAGGAACAGAGGACTAGTATGAAACTACGTAGCCATGAAGTTCGGGTCACTGTGGGCACTGTAGAACACAGTTCCTCTCTTTGTCTACCAAAAGTATTGCATGCCCTTGTTGCTCCTACTGGGAGGCAGTTTTATGACCTCACTGTGCTGAGGGGTAGAAATCATCTGATTTCCATTTTAATCCTACTCAGGGCCAAGTTTATGCCCACTTGTTCTTATGCAAATATTGTTCTTGGGTTTAAATAGCTTTTTCCCCTCTCTGGCATTTAGCCCTGGATGTATTTATAGAGTGTTGTCAAATAGTCTCTCAACTCTATTTTGCTAAACTAAACAAGCCAATCTCTTCTAGTTCCTTCCCATAAGATAGGATTTTCAATCTTTTAATAGCCACAGTAGACTTTCCATATGTTCTAGTTTTATTTCAACTTTAACACAGTTATTTTAAAGTAAGTATGCAGTATTTCAAAACATGCTTTCCAGTGTCCTGTACAAAGGTACTGGTGCCTTGCCTGACATATTTGACTTCTCCGCCATTTCATCTCTGTCCCATCATCACCCATGTCACTAGCTAGAATAGGATGGACAGAGTCAACCAGAAGTTTTAGCCCAAAACTCAGCCACACACAGTAGTAGCACAGTTAGGTAAGCATTTAAGTTAAGGGCATTTCCATGGTTAGGTAAGCATTTCCAATCCTCAACACTCCAATATCCTAATATGTTGAAGAGGGAATTTTCACTGTCATGTGTGTCACATCTCATTTTTAAGATGAACACTGACCCTTAAGAAACAAGAAAGTAAGGTGCTCCATCAAGGTTGGTCTATTCTCCTCCCCCAGCCTCCCCCAGCCCTAACTGGAAGAGACTCTCTGTCCAGGCATCTGCATTTATTTTACAACTAGCAAAATACAAAGTTGTCTCCAGATATAAATCTTGATGAATCCATCCACATCCACAGATTTAGACAGGAATAGTTCAGCCCACTGTCTCTCCCTACCACTGCTGTCCCTGCATGGCAGAGCACCACTGATGTGCTGGTGAACCTTTTGCTGTCACACCAACAGTTCCAAGGCTGCACTAGTGCTGCCCAGCTTTCCAGCATGCTTCCCTTCAAACCACAGCTAAGCTACCCATTCTCTTCCACTCTCAGCCACTCTGTGCCAAAATAAAACACAGTCAAATGGAACAGAAATCCCAGAGCAGTAGGCAGCTTGTGTTGCTCTCACCAGCTGTGACAGCCATGCAGTAGGAGAGGAACAGCAGGTAACGTGTGCACCTATGTGGCAATGCTACAGCAGCAGGAGAAACCCAAGTGTTACTGATGGGTGCACCACTCTCACCTCTCTGCACCTTACTGCTCCTCAAGGTCTTGAAGCATTTTGTCTTGATCTTAATTTTATCTTTCTCCTCTTCAGAACTAGTCCTCAAGCCAGTGCCCAAAGAGGAAATCTCTTAGTGACAAAGTAAATGTATCTGCCCACATACTACAGTTCTGATGAGCATTTAGCCTGAATAAGAATTTCTCCAAGAATCCTCAGCCACTCACTTTTACAGAGCATATTTTAAAAGTACAAATATATTAATAGTATCCTCAAGATGTTTCTCCTTACTGTTGTTTTCCCTGTGGTTCCAATGAAGGATGCTTCTTAAGGGACTCACCAGGGGATGCATGAGGCAACGAGACGACATCAGCCTATGGTGCTAAGAGAATAGATAAGTTAAAAAGCTAAGAGTAGATGAGATAACACAACAACAAGCAGCAGTAAAGCACTGTAAGTCACCAGTTATCAGCATTATTTAATGTGATCTAATTACCAGTGGTCTGTTTTCTCTTCTATTTCAACTTACATATATTGCCTTGACACCTGCCCTGAGAGAAGTTGTGGCTTCTGCCACATTTGTGCTCTGATTTTTTCATAGATGCACATGTCCAGTCATCATTATCCTTGCTTTTTGCTAGGCACAGATTTAAAAGAGCTATAGAGTACTGAAGCACCTTTCTTTCCCTTTCATGAAGGGTCTAATCCTCATATTACCCTAAAAAAAAAATGATACCATACTACCAACTGAAGCTAAACTGGGTTTATAAATTAAAAATCCTTCCTTGTCCTTCTGACTGAATTTCATGTACAAGCAGCCCACCATCCTCACTCACATGTACAGGTCACTTCCTCAAATTGTAACACATCTTTTTCTCCTCAAGATTTAGAAAGCATTTGCACATTTTATTAACTTGAACCCATAGATTGTCACTCGCTAACATTGCCAAATTTGCAAAACCAGAAGAATTCTCAGTGGCCTGCAGAACAGATATTTATGGCTATTAATTAATGTATCAGGTTAAGGTAGAACTAAAACCACTGTCTGGGCCTTGGTAGTCTTGTTACCTTCACATGCTTGGACTTCTTTGAAGTGTACATCTAACTTTCAATTTCAACATTCCTTTATATTTTACCCACATGTCACTGATTAGTGGAAATATTTCACTTTCTCATTTTTTATTCTTAAAAGAAAAGTACACTTGAAACCATCATACAAGAAATACAGAATTTGCTGCTGCATCACCAAATCACCAACAATATATGTCAGATATGGTTTACCTTGAAGTTCAGGTCTTAGATTCACCCATCCAATCAAATAGGATGCCAAGTGCAGCTAATCAGGAATTTTGAACTTCCACAGCCCTAGAAGGTGGCTCAAGTCCTTCAAATACACATGAACACAGCACTGAAGAGAGCAGTGACCAACAGAACAGCAACAACAAATTATTCATGAAAAGATTATTCTGGTAAGTCTCATAACAACACTTACAGCAAGCAGAATTCTTGCACACAGGTTGGATGTTGAGGGTAGCAACCAGTTTCCCTGTGTTATAAATACAATAAATATGCTAAAATATTACTGTTTGATCTATTATGTGCTTTCAGTGGTTAAATGCAGCTGTTCATCTATATGTATTTTTTTTATATGTAGTGAACAGAAACTTTACAATTAAATTTAATGACCAAGAGAGTGAAGTGATAGAAAAGGATACCTTTACTTAAGAAATCCTGTTTGGGTCCTTTCAGGTCAGATAACTTCTTTACTAGTTTTTACAATATTTATTCTGTTACTAAATAAAAAAAGTGTTGCGTTTTCACTCTTACCTTTCAGTAAAATAAGAAGGTTAACATCACAGATTTGGATGAAATCAGACCTCATCTTGAACCAGAGATGATCTTCACTACAAGAACTTCTCCCAGAAAGAGCACATCAAACTTACAGATTTTCCTTTTTATTTCAAGTGCCCTGTAGCTTTTGGAGTGTTGGTACAGGTGTCGTTCTGAGGTTTTAGGTTTTGGTTTTTTGCTTGCTTGTTTTATTGGTTTTAATAAATTTGGGGAAACGTTAGTTGAGTCACATGAATTTCACTGTATATTGGCCCAGCAGCAGTGGATACTTCTTTGAAGATGCTCTTTAACACAACATAAATATTTGGCAGTCATCTACACTGAAATTTGAAACAGTCGAGGAATGCTAGAGGAATGGATATGTCAAAGATACCTTCAAATCTGGATACTCAGTTCACTTGCAAAGAATCGCTGAAAAAATATTCATAAAAATTGGAAAACTCAACATTCCAACACAAAAGATTTCCACAAAATCCTGATACAAGATTAGAGGTGTGAGATGTAAGGATTCAAAATTTATATATTGGTATCTTTTTTTTCACTCAAACTTCTTAAACACATAAATAAAATCTGGTAATCTCTTGCAGAGCCTTTATTCCTAAAAACAAAACCTTATGAAAAAAAACCCCAAAACCTGCAACATGCCTACTATCATGGCTTGGAATGTAAATTTCCATCTGGGAGAAATAGGTATATGCCTTTTTTTTATCTCCTTAGAGTAAATATTATAAAAGGTTATCCATCCATTTTAGGGCCTTTTATTGTCAAGTGTCTGAGAATATATCCTTTCCCCTTCCTGGATTAGACAGTGAAATTAAAAAGCCTATGAGATTTTTGATGTCCTTCAACTTTCCTCTCTCATCTTCAAAGGGTACAATCCTCCCCTCAAAAACAAACAAATAAAACAACAAAAACCCCCATAACAAACAACAACAAAAAAGAGCAAAAAGCAAAATAGTCCCAGTTGTAAATCACTCTAGGTAGTTGCTACTGATATTCAGCCAAGATTTACAAAATTTTTTTACAAGACAAAAGTGCTACTGAAATATTTTAATGTGCTTGATGAAGAAGATTTAGATTCTGAGCTAATCTGATCTCTGGGACTTGCTCCACTCTATCTTATTGTGACTCACCAAACAGCTTTCCCAACTTCCTCCTCTACCAAAGCACAATTGCAACTCAAGAAGGATAGTTATGGCAAAGATCACTGCCATGAAGTGTGGAGTTTTTGCAGCACCACAGTTATAATTGTTAAGCAGCACTAACAAGAGCCAAACTGCACAGAGGGTTAGAAGTGCTTTCAGTTGCCTCATCTACTGCTCTTATGTTTATGGGCGTCTCCACTGAGAAGAGCAGAATCTGAATTCAGGTCCTAGGTGTTAGGTACATTGTATTATGGCTACTTATAGTTATGGCTAGCTATTGGGTAAAACTTGCTAACTCCAAGCTGAATAGTGCAGTAGACACAGCTGAGAGACAGTATAGCCCTTAGGGAACCCTGGAAAAGCTCAACAAGTGGGATCCTGTCTACTTCAAGGTTCAAAAAGGCCTAGCACAACTGGGGTCAGGGCAACCCCCAGCATCAATGTAGGTGGGGGGATAAAGAGATGGAGAAGGACTTGAAGGTGCTGGTGTGCTGTAATTTAGATTTTAGGGGGGGTCCCTGGGGAGGGTTCCCTGGGAGCCCCTTGGGCTCTATGTTCGTTGGTATTTGCATGCAGGCAGGCAAGGAGACTCCAGACGGCTGGTGAGGTGCTGTTGAGATGAGGATTTATTTGGAGTTTGACCCCAGGAAGGCAACATGATTACTGAGGGAAAGGGGGGAGGAGGGGGAGAGAGGGAAGGGGAGAGGGAAGGGGAGAGGAGCAGGGTCTCTAGAGGCCTCCAGGGCAAAGAGAGAGCGAGCCTACTTCCCCGTGCACTCTTAACAGGGAGTTTCAAAATGGGCCTGGACAGATTCTCCGGCCAATGCAGTTACAGACACAGGATACTGCAGGGGAGGTTACAGACTTGGGATAAACCATACACTTCCCAGGGGTGAGCCAAAGCATTCCATTTCAATAGAATGCAATTCCACACTGGTGGAAGAAAACCTGTACATGACCTGGCACTGTGGGCTTGCAGCACAGAAATCCAGACATATCCTGGGCTACAGAAAAAACATCTTGGCCAACAGGGTGAGGGAGATGATTCTGCCATTCTACTCTGCTCTGATGAGATCCCACCTGGAGTGCTGCACCCAACTCTGAGGTCCTCAGTATAGGAAAGACAGTGGACCTCATTCACCTGTTCCCAGTGAGGATGATCAGAGGGCTGGAGCACCTCGCCTGCAAGGAAAGGCTGAGAGACTTGTGTTTGTTCAGCCTAGAGCAAGAGATGGTGCCAGGGAGACTTTACTGCAGCCTTTCAATACTTAAAGTCTTTTGTGAAAGTTGGGGACTGACCTTTTATTAGGGCATATTTCAAAGGGACAAGGGACTAGCATTTTAGAGGAACATGGGAAAATTGCTTTAGACTAAACTAGGGTAGATTCAGACTAGATAGATTGAAGAAATTTTTTATAATGAGAATGATGAAAGACTGCGACAGGCTGCCCACAGAGGTGATAGATAAGCCATCCCTGGAAACACCAAAGGTCAGGTTGGACAGAGCAACCTCATCAAGTTAAGGATGTTTCTGCTCATTGTGAGAGGGTTGGACTAGATGACATTTAAAGGTCCCTTCCAACACAAACTGTTCTACCATAATCGTTTTTTGTATTGAAAGTTTCTAAGTTGTGCTTTGTTATGAGGACGTATTTTTGTTTTAAAAGTCATTATGATAAAGAGCCTAAATGTACTCAGATGATAAATACAGGCTCAGTAAAAATTGACCATGCCTTTAAAGTAAGTGTACATGTCTGATAACAGTTCATAAAACAATATTGGTGTTCCTTTTCTCAATAGAATAAGCCAAAAGCAGGAAGGGAAGGGAGGCACCAGGGAATCTTGAGATGTCCAATTCACTGTAAGTGGGCTCAATTTCCTAGTGTTCTTTGTCTTGCAAGGGGCAAGAAGGCTGAATAGCATGTCAGTGGGTATGGCTGCTGGTTTATAAGACATATACCAGAAAAGCAGTCTAAGGCTTGAACAATATTCTTAATAACTCTTTATTTTTATGTTTTTCCACACAGATAAAAGACTTTGCTTTGCAGCAGTAGTGACAGATAGTTGCCACACCAATAGTTATCATACCAAATCAAATCTGTTTATCTTCATTTAAACAAGCTAGATTTCTAAAGGTTTTGTTATCCCTTGAGCTGGAAGAAGAACTTCTCTTATTTATATTAGTTGCTTAAAACTCCCCTGTGTTATGTGCTGCACAGTGGTATAATAAGAGCGTTCCATCCCGAATCACTCACCATATAAACATAAGAGATACAGGAGATATTTTTCTTACTTCTAGTAATACAGACCCAAATCAGGGAGTGACCTAAGCTTGCTCAAGGTCATATAGGAAACCTGTAGTATAGCTGCAGGTTTGTTTTTTTGGTTTTTGTTTTGTTTTGTTTTGTTTTGTTTTGTTTTTTTGTTGTTGTTGTTTTTTTTTTTTTGCTCTGACCTGTCAGATGCTGTTGTTGCTGTCTACCAACAGGATTGGTGTCACCTCTTGAAAGATATTGAAGCTGTCACTACATGTTCACTGATGTAATGTTCACTTGCGTTTGTCTGTCAGCCCTATCCACATGCAGCCTCAGACTTATTTAAAGCATTAGGTCCCAGTGAAGCTGAATTGCACCTGTATGCTGGAAGCATTAATAACACTTCACAAGGTAGCTCCTCCATAGAATCTCCTACCACAAAACCCAAGGTGCCAGTTTTCCATTGCAAGCATGAGAATTGCTCTAAAGGAATGCCCATGGATATTCCTTTAACCACAAACCCAATGTAATTTTACAAATAAATTGAGACATGGTTCAATTCTCAGCACAGATTGGTTACTGTGTACAGTAGAAGGGTAAACGATTGACCAGGGCAGCTGACATAGGTGCAGTGATACAAATCCTTTAAGAAAAACCTGTGCTAATGAATCCACTATTTGCAGTAGTGCACTGTGGGTTCAGAGAATACAACAAATACCACATGAATATTAACTAAACACAAGGTAAAGCTCTAAACATCTCCAACAGTAATCATGGTACTCTGGAAGGCCTGATTACCCATTGTGGATGTGTGGTCTCACCTGGCATCTTCCTCAGGATCTTCTTTCCATTACACTCTTGCTCACAGCCACTATCGCTGACATTTCCAGAATAGATATAGTTCCAACATGCATTTCTAGGGGAACTCTGGAAATAAGGATACGACTGCCACTTCCACATGCCATTAATTCGGGGACACAAAATCACTGAGTATACCCTCTTGGTATTTCAATGCTCTGACAAGTACTAAAGAGCCAAACTGAACACCAGCTGCTTAGCAGAATCAGGGTCCTCACCACAGGCTGTATCACAGCTATTAAAATTAGGCTTGGGTTCATAAAATTCTATTGCACACCTTAGTTGCTTGATAGAAAGTAAACATTGACTGCATATTCTGTTACAGCACATGAACAGCAAGGTACTTTTTAAAAGCCAGTTCAGCTATGACATAGGTAGTTTTTTTTAAAAGTCTGAGCTAGCAAAAGTCACTTCAAAATGTATCAAAGAATCATTACCACACAGTATAAGAGCAGGACTGACATAAGTGCTAATGCAAAACATCAACAAGCAGAGCATAAATCTTTTGAGCCCAGAAAATACTCTTTTCAGAGGTTATTTTTCTTTCTATAGAGCAACAATGTAATCTTCAAGCAAACAGAACATGTGAAGGAATGACTGACTGAAGGCCAGGCTTGTTTTTCACCAATGTAAAAGCATTCACACCCTGGAACAAACAGCAAGTTATTCCTTTCCTTCAGCAAGTTATTCCTTTCCTTGGCCTTCCTGTTTTTACAGCTTCTGGAAAGAAAAGCTATTTTGAAGGGATGATATCTTTATATGTGTACATTCATTTTACATTTTACATACATACTATATATACATATATTCACATATCTGAATGTCCATTGCAAGTAGAGGTGTTTATACTTATGGCCCCAACATTCAACCTTCTCTGTGAACCACAGTGATGCACACAGAGTCTATTTCTTGTTTTTTAAGTATGTAGTTAGTGTGATTAAATAATCACAGACTATTCAGGAGCTGGAACAGATCCATATGTGAGGCTGTTCTCTGGGACAGCAGGGAAATAAGGGACAAATCCAAAATAGAAGTTTGGGGAATCCTGACAAACTTTACTCAGGCAAAAGCCTCTCTAGTAACCTGAAGCTCATTACCAGCATGGGCTTGTTTACTGAGGCACGGATTGTTGTTTCAACCGGCCCTTAAATTCCCAGCAAGCTGCATCCTTCAAACCTCTGACACAAGGACTTCTCCTAGTAAGGATCTGGGCAGCCTCCCTGCAGCCAGGGGAAAACACGAAGCATGGGAAATTTCAAAGCAGCAGACAGAAAAGGCTTTGCAGGGGAAAGGAGACAGATATTTATATAGGACCAGAGCAGGCCAGGTATGTAAACATTTGCACAGCTATAAGCTGTAGGAGCACTCCCGTTGTAATCAACCAGATCTCTTAAACATGCCTAACATGAGGCTTGTACTTACATACCTGGCATAAATGGAGACAGAACAAGCAGCTGCAGGGCCTGCTTACAGGGGGGCTCCCCAGTGCACACTGACAGGGAGCGACGGGGCCAAAGGCCCAGATCCATCTTTTCCTAAAAGAGACCGATAATTCTGGACAGCCAGCTAGGGTAAGGCTGATATTTACAGATATGGAAACAAATGTCTAAGAACATATATATAGGTGTGTGTGTGTGTACATATATGTGTATATATATGTGTGTGTGTGTGTATGAACATATATATAATATAGAATATATGTGTGCACATATACAATTTTATATATGTATATTTTTGAAGATATATATAAAAATCAGGCCATAAGCTACTCATAATTTCTCAGATTCCCAAACCTAACAGCAGATGCTGCTACAAACTGGGCCCTAAATGTCAAATACCAATGATGTTTAAGTGCTACTTAATTAAATTACAAGAGAACTAGCATTCATGTGCCAATTCAGTCATTCAGAAGGATTTTATACATTCACAGTAAGAACATAGCTTGCCTTTTAAGCACTCCAAGTTTTCACCTAATGGCTTTTTTTATTGGCAAAAATGCCTCGTCTCTGCATTCAAACAAAATTGATTTATCTAGCCTTTTTAGATCAGGTACCTATTGTCTAGATACACCCCAGACCCTTTTCTTACATTCTGCAGCCCAGAGCACCATATCACATAGGACACTTGCTCCACAAAAGTGACCTTTGGTCTCAACAATATCCTACCAAGGACACTAATGACAGAAGCCATCATAAACTGAGTTGATACCCTGAATGCTTCAGTGAAACAAAGATACACATTAGTTAAATGCAGATTAGCATAAAATATATTTATTTGAGTCCCAAACAGACCTGTGAGGCTCAGTTATCTGCAAAACCGGAGCAGAACTTTGACCAGAGCTTTTTACGGATGGAAATACTAAAGCCTGCACTACATAAAAGGAATACCTGATGTATCACATACCATAAAAAAGAATGAGTTAAAATTAATGGACATATGGAATACACATGTGTAAGTAAAAAATGAGTGTTAATTATTCATATAGTACAATCAATGAAGAGAGCTTAAATGTCAACCTGAGCCCCAGAATTTTCAAGTCAGCAGAAGTCCACTACTCATCTTGAAGAACTAGATTAATTGCATGCACCAAAATGTTTTAATTACAGTATGTAACAAGAAAAAAAAAAAGAGGAAAAAATGAATCAAGTCACATAATCCAAACCTACATCAAATTTCTAGGTAATAACCAGAGAAAAAAGGGAAATATTATGTTTAGAAATTAATTTAAAGGGTAATTCTCGATTTTTCAAAAAAAAAATTAGGTTTAAGGAATTTTTCCTTAACCAGAAACCAGAATCCCAAATACAAACTTATTTTTTTCAAGCATTAGGTGATTTCCTTCAAAAAAAATTTTTTTTTAAAGACAACTACATCACATGTATTGAGTAGTATTAAAAAAAAAAAAACAACACAACAACAAAAAAAACCCAACTCTTTCTTCTGCTTTTGATGAAGAAAGGTCAGGAAACACCAACCCCTTATTTCAGCATGCAACTTTTTCATGCCTCTGTAACTCTTGCCAAAATCCATTCTTTATCTAAGGCAGATAAAGAATGTGTTTAATGTAGAGCACCTTATTTTTCTAAACACCCATGTAGCTTTCTGAAGGTTAACAGATGCATCAGAGGGAATAACAAGACACTGAACTGAATCAGAAAGGTTTTCAAAGTTTGATTCCTTTGTTATACTGCTGTTAGCTGCCACGCAACCAAACAAAACCAGTGCTTCTTTTGAGGAAAACTTCTGCCATCTACATCAAACTTAGAAGAGTGAAGTGTCATGATTTAAGTTCATTACAGGTTACAGCAGGTTCTGTTTAGATGTCTTCCAGGAATCTGTTTTCAATGCGGAAATGTATGTCCCATAGTAAGAGAAATAGCACGACTTCACTCCAGCATCACTGTTACACCAGCTGCGTCCCTCCGATGTGGATGGAAAATTGTCTAGCAATGACACCAGAGTGGAAAGGATGGCTGTTGAGACCACACTCCACAGCTCCACTGCATTTGGGACTAAATGTGCTCTTAAACAACATGGCTTTGGCTGTGTTTCACTGGGAGGTTAAGTTTAGATTCTTCAACACCTAAGATGCAGTATTGAAAGATAGGACATTACAGTCTAGTGGTGAGTGCTGCCGTGACATTGACCAAACGATGAGTTGTAGCCCTCTAGGCATTAACTATCTGCACAGAAGTGCCCTGCTGCACACTCCCAGTACCATGGATGGGCCCTCTCTGGTCCTGGTTCTTCCCACACAGTGGAAGGGCCAAGTGTGCACGATCTCTGCAGCTTCCAGGGGAAGAAAATGGAAAGCACAAATCCAGTTACTAGAATGATCAGTTTGAAGAACTAGACTTAGTTAAGTTCCCCACCACCTCTGCTCTGATTTGGCAAGAGTTAAAGAAGTTAGAGGATTAGTCAAAACAAATGTCCTGTTATTTTAGAAAAGTTAAGTCCTGGAATGATTGCTGCCAGGGGGCCACAGCAACAGTACAAACAAAAAGAGAAAGAGTCAGGGCGATTCTTTCCTATCAAGTTGGCAGATACCCCAGAGATTGTTCAGCAATTCTCCCGGATCAGTGAGAAAAAGTCAGATGTGGGAACATAGCCTTGCCTTTGCAAGCATCAGCAACCTTGTAAACACTGAGTGTAAGCGCTCTGAAGTGAGCCAGAACAATGAAACCAGGCCGTGTTCCCAGCTGATGTGTGCTGGTGTCATTCCACCCACAGAAAGCTGAACTACGTGGTACAGCTCTCCTCTTGGGACTGTGCTCCCAGGTACCACCAGTGCTTCCAGTTGCAACAGAACTTCTTGCAGAGGCTCTGTGGGAATCTCCCTCTCAAGCCTGTATCGGCAGTTGTTCCCTGACTGCAGCAGCTGGAGGATACTAAATTCTTTGTCACTATTTTAGATCTCACTAGGGATGAAGAACTAGACTTAGACAGGGCACCCACAAATTGCTCTACCACAGCACTCGAAGCACTGGAAGAGGTGCATTTGCTCCTTTTCAGCAATAAAAAAGTGTCAAAGGAAGGTTAGTTTTAAGTTAACCACACAGGACTCCCTCCGAGCACCTCGAGGCAGAGCTAAAAGTCAGGACAAAAACCAAACAGTTAAGCTGCATTCCTTGCAGAGTATCTATGAAAAGAAAAGCCCTTCTCTTTAGCTAACTTCAAATCCAGTATTCTGCAAAAGTGAATTAGAGTGGCTGGAAGAGAGCTTTTCTAAAGCAGTTTACATTGGACAGATCACAAGAACAATAATCACAAAACACGCTTTCTGTGAACCTTCCAAATTATCACATTTCTTCTTCTGACAACTGAAAACATTCATAAGGTGGGGGGAAAGTCTGAAATCTGAGGGATAAGTGTAAGCCAGTTTTAAGAGCTGATGATCTGAAATAGAAACAAAGCAAAAAGAAAAAAAAAAAAAAAAAGCCAGGCCTTTTGATATAGCCAAAACCCATAGTGATAGAAGAAATCAGATTCCTTCTTGGTGACAAATTCCAAAAGCACGACTAGAAAGACAGCTACTTACCTCAAAATTTATAGCTATGTGAAAAAGCTAGTTATTCACATCACTGTAACATCCAAGTAAAATCAATACCTCATTGTTCAAACACACAGGAGCGTCTGTTGAAGGGCAGTCCTTGCCCAGAGACATTGCAAAGCAACTGGATAAACCAGAGAACAAGAGGAGGAAGTGTGATAAAGAGAAATCCTGGGTGAAGCCAGTCAGGGGATGCCCTTTTATGCCCTCAGATTACCTGCCATAAATTTCTGAGCATAAATGTCAGGTGAGACTTGTCACTGTACCCTGGTCTTCTTACACTTACAGGCCTGCAGTGCTGTCAATGCTCCGGCAGTTTTGCTGCATAGGCAGGCACTTGCAGATTTGGCCTGACAGAGTGACCCAAATCATACAGCTAACAGCCAGCAGGACCTACCCTGCTCCACAGCCTAGAAGCTTTCCTTCATCCCAGCTTCACTTTAAAAGGCATCTTGGCTGCATCGGAGTCACCTCCCTTCCAAGAGAGGGACAACCCCAAATTCCAATTTCCAAATACCCTACGAGACCTCCCTCCACTGGGTCCTCCAAATTGTTGTTCCTCCACCACAGGCCTGCACTGAATCCTCTCTGCAGACCTGCTTCTCACCAGGGGTAAGGTCTGTGACCCCAGCTGGCTCCCCACACATCCTGTTGTGTGCCCCTCCTCCCTGAAGTGACCTCCACGCATTCCTTGCAGGAGAGAGGAGGACTCCCCTCACCTCTGCCTTCCTGCTCTATTTTGGGCTTGTTCTCAAAGGAGTCAAATTGCAAGTCCTTTGCTGGTGCACCCACAGACAGCTGCTCTTCCTGAGCAAATCCCCTTTGCAGTGTCAGCGTAGTCTGGAGATGTAAAAGCAAGGACATTTTTCAGATGGTGATGTCTAAAAAAAGTATCTTTTGAGCCCAGATACACTGTCTCATACTTTCAATCTCTTCAGGACTTTAAATGGGAAAATTAAGATTTGAGTATGGTGGGCTTAAAGATAAGTTACTGACATTAAATTTGAACAACACCCTGAGTTGCTGATGTTTCTTTCTTTAGAAGCTGTTGCATTTCCATGCTGACTTGCATGGAAGCTGACCATTTAGACTGTGTGGTTTGATGTGACTGTGTAGGTCATTTAATTACTCTTCATTTTTCACTTTGAGTGCAGATTGTAAAACTGGATATTTGCTGAAATCAAATGGACTTTTTGTTTTGTTTTGTTTTGTTCTGAATAGCTGATTTCAGTAACTAATCAGCAAGGCTCAAATGACAGGTTTAGCACATCTTTAGCAGTTATAAATTTTTTCTGTATTTGAACGTGCAAGATTTCAATCCACTTCTCATTGCTATCTGTTCCTCTGAAGTTCAAATATGTCAGTATTTCCTGGAATGCATATGAGCATTACAAATAAAATCAGATTGAAGCTCACTTTCAAAAAGTTTGGCATTATTGAGACCTACTTTTAAGTGTAGGCAGATTTAATGTTCATTTGTGTCCAGGAAGTTCAGAGGGCTCCACACGCACACCTTGAAAGCAGAAACAAACCATCTGAAATTAATGAAGTAAGTGTGGGTTCCATTTTTCTATCTGGGAAAGGTGGAGTGAAAAGTTCAAAACCAAAAACTTTATAAAATCAGGACGATTAATTAAATGCTGAGCCAGAATGTATCAAAGGCAAGGAAGTAATTCCATGTGCTCCACTTGGCATGGGATCAGGCCCTTCATTTGAAATTTTGCAGAGTGAGGAATATGGAAAACAACACAGTGTTACCTTCTGCTTTTTAAAGGGCAAAGTCTCTTGTCCACCCTTCTAGAGAAATTCTCTAACTGGGAAAGCAGTGAGCACATATCTCCAGATCAGAGAGTGATCTGGAGTAATTGCCTAGGTAATTTAAACACATTTTCCAAGATTCAGAGAGCTTCATTTACAGTTAGACATCCCTGGGTTCCTCCCTGCCCCGGCTGTAGAGGTAGCTATGCTTGATGGTCTGCCCATGTGCCTCTCCTCCCTCATGTAATTTTCCCCCTCTGCTTGGTAACCACCAGGAACACTCCAGTGACCAAACAATGCAGTGCCTAAGGCCTTCCTGCAACCCTCCTAAAATTTCTCCACAAGGCTAGCCCAGGTCACTGCTAGTGCTCTCTGCCTTTTCACGGCTGGGATCAATCACCACACCTTTAAAGCTATGTGTCACTATTTGACCTACCACAAGGATCAATTACAGCAGCACGTATATGACAGGTTTTTCTCAGTATAGGCCATCCACCTCCTTCCCATTCTATCCCTTTTCCACTTTTATTCTTTCTCCTATAATTTCTCATATGTTCTATCATCTCTTTTGCCTTTCTTCTCTCCTCTCTTTTCTGTTTTCCTTTTATTCTTGTTTCTTCTTTTCCCTTTCCTTTTTTTTTTATTTTCTCTTTTACCTCTTGTCTTTATTTATTCTACTTTTTTTGCCTTGCCTTTCTTTTATTTTTTCTCTGCCTTAGATATAAAATCTTCTTCTTTCAGCTTCTACTAAAGCTGTCAGTAGTTCTTCCTGGAAATATACATTGCAGCTAATCTCCTTAACCTTAAATTCACTATTACAGTCAGAAAATGAGATTAACTTCCTGAACTTTTTGCAGTAACTGCTAGAAAGGCCAAAGTCTAAAAGCTTGTGATCTCATTTTTGTACGTAAGCAACCACTAGGTACAAAGATACTATCTGTTTATACCCAAATGGTCTGTGGAGGTCTTTCACAAGCACTTTGGGGAGGCTTCCCTCTGTTTCAGTAATGGGAGATTGGGAAACTGTGGTTGTTCATATTGGTTTTACAGGAAAAATAGGATGTCCTCACTTTGCAAAAGTATTTAACTTCTCTGCTATGCTGCAACACATGCATTTTTAAATCAACACAATGCCTCTGCAAGACAGACAATGGATTCCATCTGTCTAAACAGAGATGGCCTCTGCTATCAGGTCAGTTTGCAATCTTTATATTGTCCTTCTCAATGTAAAGTACCAAACCACATACAGATAACCTAAAGGAAGCAAATGGGATTTGCCCAGCATCAAGCAGGAAATCTGTGGCATGCAGATTTTCTAACAGACCTCAGTTAGCCCAACGACCACTGCACCAGTTGTCTTCAAGTGAGACTAAATTCCTAAAAGCTATGGGAGTCAAAAGAGCTATGATAAGTTCCATCCCTCCAAGAAGTACTCCTGTATCTGCTACTACTAATCTTCATCCCCCTTGAAGAGGTTTTTTTCTCTCTCCTTTTTCTGTGAAGAATTTGAAGAACTGTCTTTGATTTTACTTGTAGAAAGAGGTGGGGAATGCAGTAAAAACTGTTTTCAGTCACAAAATGCTTATTTTCATAGCACTGTAAATGTTCACATCCAACCTATTCAAACACATGCCACACAACATAAAGGAGAACCTTTTTCAATTTAGCTAATAGCATCAGCTTGATGCCAGCATCCAGCTGCTGATATCAACAACCAGATATTTCAAAATCATCGTTATAATTCACTTCCAATGTTTTCCTAGAAATAACTTCTAAAAATATCAGCTCCCTAAAGCTAAAAGAACCAAGCTGGACAAATTCCAGGCCTGCAAGGAAGCCAGAGATGACCTGCATTTTCTTCCATGGATAACTACGTACAAGAGAAGTTGCCAGCTCTGTATCAAAAATCTTACTATAGCTTCTTCTCAAATAGCATCTAGGTAAATTGTTCTATCATAATATTCTCTTCTGAAATTTTAAACTGTTATTGTTTATTTTAGGATCTGATTCTGGATTTTTTTGAGTGCTCAAGCTGGCAATATTCAACAGTTCTTGCAAAAAGCTACACAAAAAAGGTCAGAATTCCTCTCTTCTTGAAACACAGTTCAGTAAATGAGTATTCTACTGATGTCACTAACATTGCTAATAGTATGGTCATTAAGGCAAGTACAAATAAATATAAAGCCTTGTGTGGCATTTGATGCAAGAAAAATGTCAATTTTATTATCAAAATTTAAAGTGAAAGTGCAATGACCCTTCCAAAGGAATACAACCCCTAATGATTTAAGGCTTCTGGATGAGAAAAGGCTGAGAGCTTTTACTGTAGGAACTTAAAGCAATGAGGCTTTGTGTACCTGGAATGCACAAATTCATGGTACTGAGTTTCAGGATACAACCCTACTGAAATCAGTGTGAATGCCCATTAATTGCCTTTAAAGGACAGTAGATTAGGTTTTTAATTGTCCAATATTTATGGCACAAAATAGATCTGTAATGTATTCAAACAGTTTTCATGCTTTAGGAGAATGAATTTAATGGTCAGAGGTACAAGGTTCTGGAAATTCATGCTCTGAAACTTCACAAATGGAATGCAAAGGAGAGAGGACAACCAGTGCATCAGGAGGCAATTTGAGGACAGCAAGTCCTTAAAACCACACAGAATGAGTCAGCAAACAGGACAGACTCTTCAAAAGTATTAACAATTGCAAATTTGTTAACAAATTAATACTTCTACCAATTTAACATCATGGACTAAAAGTAACAGGCCTCACCAGGTCTTCAGGTGGACTCCAGGTAGTTCATATTGTTTTGCAACCAGAATCTGTGGTCATTCAGTTTGGTTATGTAAACTTTTGTCAGACCTGTTAAAATCAGAACTGTTCTACAGGGGTACAGGCAGACTTGGGCTGAACTCAAGGCCATCAGCCCTACTACCTACTACTATGGGCAGTTTAGTAGAGTGGACATGGTACAATGTGTGGGCAGAACTGCCTCCGAGTACAGGCAGTTGGACAATGTGGTTTGCTCTTGAAGAATTCAGAAAAATGCTACCCCAATAACATCTGTTGAGGTTCGTAGAGTGACTGCTTCATTATCCCATTTTTCTCTGGCTAAACTGTATTTTCCTGTTTTTTCTCTGACTAAACTGTATAAGTAGCACCATATACTCACAGGATGAACACAAGCCATGTGTCACTGATGTCCCAAGGCCACCTGGCCTGATGATGATAGGGGCATGAGACATTTAAACTATGACTTGGAGAAAACTCCACAGTGGCTTTCTTGAATCAGTGCTTCTATCTTTCTGCTAAAAGTCCTTACTGTTGGCTTTGGGAGAGAGAAGGTTTAAATGAAAAGACCAAAAAACATTATCAGAGAACTGTCACATTTCTCACATTTGCTTTAGTCTAGGCTCAATTCACCAGGAGAAGAGAGTCTCATTGGGAAATGTACACACTGCTCTGGATTTTTATACACGACATTTTAATGTGAAACTTCACTTTTGTCTAATATGGATCTCTAAGAAATGGGAGCTACATATGCATTCCACTACCAGGTTACATATCTTCAAATTCCTTTTTATACTTTAAAGGTCTTTTGGCTAGTTTGGGGCAGTTGTTATATTGAAATAGCTGACACACAGAAGCAATTGCAGTGAAGTGAGCTCCTCCCCAGTCTGCTTCCCTGAGTACCTTGTAAATAAGCAGTGTGACAGTGCTCACTATAAAAAAAATATAATGACGTAGTTTTAAGGCAGGCAGTTTAATATACTCTTCAAACTATAATTTTTAAGAATTTCTTGATAACTAAGGACTAATTGGTATTTACTAATTCATTTTTAGTCGTACCTCTAGGGAATAGAAAAAAACCTGAAAGTCAACAGCTTGTCTCTACCTTAACCCTTGCCTAGATCCCCCCTCATTGTTTGGCACAGTCTGACCCAAAAAATAGATCTTCTTTCAAAAGTTTCATGCGTCCTTGCTGTATGTGACCCCAGACATTTTTCTCATATCTGTTCGAAATTCCAGTCACAACAGAAACATACAGTAATTGAATTGGCTGGTTGTCAGCTTTAAAAAGGTGACTGTATCACTGTTTATCACTGTATTTTTATCATGTTGGCCAGTATCACAGAGGCCTCTGTGTAGGGAGGTTATTTGATCCTACAGGAAGTGCTGTAAGGTTGGTTAGGTTTTTTTCACCAGCTAATAATCTTTAGCATTTCATCAGGCCACATTAAACTCAATGTACAAGCAGTTAAGAAAAGTACTGTATCTGGCACTGTTTAATGTCACTGACATGAAATGTGAGCAGCTGTGCCAGAATTCCTGAACTCTGAAAGCACTTTACCTTTCCTCTGTCTTTTGGAAATTAAATACATTTTAATATGTTTTAGGGAAATAAATACATTTCATACAGTGCTATAATGTTAAGAAGGTCAAAGGATTAACTGTGTCTTGTCATCTAGATAGTAAAAGAAATCAAGACCATTTTAATCACAGAGCTGTCTAGCTGCCTTTTATCTCCAGGTTCACCAGGGCTGAGGATTTCAGTGCTCTCTCTGTGAGTGACAGAGCTATATGGGAATTTAACGAAAATTCCCCAGTTTTTGAGTACAGATGCACACTCCCCACAAGAACTATTTCTGACTGCTATTTTAGCAACAACCTGTTAGTTATTGTCACTAATATGTTTGGTACAAGCTTTAAACTCTGAAGAAGCAGGATCAAAACTCTGATTAATATCATCAGACATCAGTCTATTTCAATGAACTTAAAAAAAAGGATTTTCATATTTTGTATGTAAGTCAAGGATAGGGATATTCTCCCTTTCTCTGCTTTGTTTTTTTTTAATAATAAAAGATATAAAAATTACAAGATAACATTTTTATTTTGATTTTATAGACCTGAGAAGAAAAAGAGCATTTCCCTTCATCACAATTAAGTGATCCTCTTTAACAGACCATTCTTCATATCAATATGGCTTCACAGGCCTTTGCACATTAGCTGGATCACTGCTGAGGCTAGTGAGCTTCTGATAGTTATCAGATTGTTCCTTCTGGTCAGTAATCAATAACCCCCTACTTTTGTATGTCAGTTCCAGGGCACCTATTGCAGACAAGCATGCAAGGACTTCCCAAGTGCACGGGAAGGTTCTGGGGAGGAGTTACCTGGAACAAGATCCATGCAGAAGCAAGAAAAATCTATTACTGTCCATTTGACTATTATTTGATTGGAAGTTTGTTTTGGTGCATTAAAATATCCCTCAGTGAGATCCTCAAGCTATGCAAAATCCTCCTGAGTCTGCCTGACCAGTTTTGCAGTCTTCTGGGTGATTTGTACGTGGTCTAGAGCTTTACTAGCTTGCATGGAAAAGAAAGGAAGACAGTTTTATGAGGACGGCTGAGGAAACATTTTTTATAGTGAAGATAATACAAGAACAATGGGATCCCCCAATGCAGAGAACGAAGCCAAAGTGGGCATGGACCATGGCATCAAGAACAGATGCCAAAATGGAAATCTCCTTTTCCAATGATAGCTAAAGCTTCCTGGCGAACACCTATAAGTGGATTCAGTTTGTAACTAGACAACAGGTGTACCCTGTATCACTCTTTTGTTTTGGAAGGCCTTTTTTTCCATTTTTTTAATACAGTGATGCATGAATCAAGTCAAATTAAAGCAAATACCACACACACTCTCACATCATGGTAGCATCAGAAGATTCTTTTCCAGTTTAAGTGGAGAAAAGCAAATGTTCATTGTCAGAGGCAGCTGTGTATAGTTATCACAAATTACATATCTTCCTTGAAAGTGGAGGGATCTCCATTTATGAGTTCCAGAATCCCATGTGATAGCTGATTCCAAGTTTTAAGGTATATGAGAAAACCATTTTGAAATTATAATATTGTCAAAGTGCAACGGAGCTCTAGAGACATTTATTCATGAAGATTCTTGGGAAGAGTGCAGTAATTTTTTAAAATTTTTTTCTGCCTTCATTTTTAAAGGAAATACCCTTTTAAAAGCTCAGATATTATCATGGTAATTATTTAAATGTCTTCCAAATCATCCAAAACCAAATCCTTATGAAAGGGTAAAACTTTATGATCGGGTGTTGGAAGCTAAAGGACTTTTTAGCTTCCAGACACCCACCTATTTAAAGGCTTATATTTATTTCTGACTTAAAGAGTATGCATCAGTCTGTGTGTGAGTGTTTGACTTAAACACTGAGAAATGGTATCTGGATTTCTCCTGTTGCAGTAACTACTGGAGGTGAGACAAAATAACATCTCCGATTATCCCTTTAGGCATTTGTCAATGCAGCAAACTGCAAAGGAAAAACACTAATGAAAAAAAAAAGGGAAACACTGTTTGCGTGTGAACTCTGCACAAAATACTTTATGGAGTTTAAAGCCCAATATTCAGCTTATTTAAACCAGCATTACTATGTTAAAGTTAAAGCAGCTCTGCCAATTTGCTGTAGCTAAGGATGTGGTGATTAGCTATTTCCGTTGCTTGGAAAAGCACAGGAAAAAACCCTGATTTTTAAAGAAATCCTTTAACAAAACTTAGCAATATTTTACTATATGTTGTGCATGTGATTCTTAGAAATGTGGAGAAAAGAACCCTTTGGAAAGTAAACACAGAAAATTTATTTCTGATTGTTATCTGACAGTGTTTTTCATTAGTAAACAAAGTTTAGTTCAATATCAGATTATCCATTTTATGTGAAGCAGAATTCAAATTTCTGCTTTTCTCATTAAAAAGGGGATGTTACCCTTAGATTAAAAGGAAGGTGGACTATATCAAAACCTCTTCCAATTCAGTTTCAGTTCTTCCCCTACGGTGTCCCAATTCTCAGTTCAGACTTATTTCTGTATTTATTTTAGAAGTTACTCTTCCAGGATCTCATGATGTCTTTTGCACATGGATGCAGTATGATGTTTGGTGCCAGGAATGCAGTGCAGAAAAAAATTTAGAAGAACGCAAAAAAACAGAGAAAACAAGTGAAAAAATGAACAAAAACACTGGGCTTCAAAAATGAGCAACCACAGTGGGGTTCCACTGCAATTTGATTGTGTAATAATCTCTTTTCTTCCCCCAGAAGGTAATGCAGAGTTGTGAAGTTCAAATGTAGTAGAGGATCTTGTTTGTTAGAGTGGAAACAAAGTGACAAGCTAGTTATAATGCCAGGCCTGTTTCTGATACTTTGAGAGAAACATGGATATTGTGTGTTGAGTGATGATTTTAGTTTTATTCAGTTCTAGGAATAGAAAGGCTTTGCCTCACTCCTAGTGTGCACACAACAAAGGTTAAACCCTTCCCATACCCTGAGTTTACTCTAGCGTAAATTATATACTGTCACACAGGAGCCTGGGATGTCTTCTGTGAGTGAGGAACTGTCAAATTGGTTTATAGAGAAGAAATGGCTCTCCAATCTTTTCCTTACTGTTTTTCATGGATCGAATTCTTCAACTTCTGCTACTGCATGGTGCCTTACTCTCAAGAGCAATCCTACTGAAGGATACGGTATTACAAAATTTGAGGAAGATCTGTCAACTCTCACCCTGTTTTAATCATGGGGGTTGGACTGAGCCAGCAGTTTGGTACAGATTTCAACCTGTGCTTTCTCCCTAATGAAGGTGGTTTGGATGGTAACTAGAGTCAGAGATAGGGATCAGTACCTACTCACAGAACCAGAGTGAGCCATCTGGCAAGTTTTGGTATTCAACATTCAGCATGTGGTTTTCTGTGAACCAGTGTTTAATGAAGAGTACCCTTTCTGAATAAAATTACAGAAGGCTATTCAGCCACAGTTTGTCTCTCAACTGATCTTGGAACAGGTATTTTTGATAACTGAAGAACTGTGCCAACTTCAGCTTCTTTCTGCTAACATGTTGAGATTGTCATGACTATGCAATGTAATATAAAGGCATATTAGTAATTTGGAATTCCAGAAAAAATAGGTAAATTTTGCAATGGTTACTGTTGACCTAAAATAGACAAACAAAGTTTTGAGGATGGATAAAAGTTTTGAGCATGGTTCAAAATCAATCAGATCAACTACCAATTTGTAAATAAATTACTTTCTATTAAAATACAAAGCAGCTTTCTGTGAGTGAAGAGTCTAGTATACAGATTTTGACGGTTCTGCTTCTTTTCACTAACATCATGTCTTTCTGGGGACAAATGCTTAGGCAATTACTATAATTATGATAAGGACTCCATTTTCCATGTGAAGTACAGAGAATGAGTAGTCACACAGGACTGTATAATTACATTTATTCCCAACCCCCCAAGTAAATCTTTCACTCAGACAGCATGAGATTGTTTATTTGATACATCAGTGTTAAAATCATACAAACACACGTGGAAGAAAATTAGGAATTAAATTATGTCTTCTCTTTGAGTCCCATTAGGGAAACTGAAGGGAGCAAAGGGAGGACAAAGTAATGTGAACTCAGTGTGAAGGAATGTAGCTAATGTTCCTTATCTGACCTCATGCTGAGCCACAGCACCAGTGCGAAGCAGCTCTTCTATAACATCATCCTCATACCCCAGCATGCTCTTCAGTATCTCCACTGTGTGTTGTCCAACAAGTGGAGGGGGTTTTGGATGTGACACAGCAAATTCACTGTATCTGACACCTGGTCCTGAAAAAAACCCAAAATAAATAGGAGGGAAATTATTTTCCAGAGTTACTACTCATATTTATATTGAATTTCTTATGTTAGTTTAAAGGAAAGTACTTCATTTTCACACTGGTTCTAATCGCAGTCCTTATTATAGAAATGTTTCATTCTGAAATTACAGACTAAAAAAATATTCCAGTTTGCAATAATATACCAATATGCAAGTTTTAAACAGTTCACTGAAATGCAGAATTGCTGGATAGTCACCCAATGTTAAGAAAGTTTTCCCTTTTTTTCCAGTGATATGTATATCAGGGTGCTTTGAGTCATATTATGTCACCAGTCTTCCACTCTCTGCTACCTGAACAGCAATGCCCAGCCCACTCAGGATGTGATGCAGAAATTCCCACATTTCTACAACGTGAGGTAGCACAAGCATAAAGACACAATGAAATGTTTTGTTAACACACTTTTACTGATGCCAGAGCAGTGCACAGACAATGGGTAGCACCATCTCCAGTTATCAGCAGCTCAGGTATCTCTGTAGTGTGCTCCATTATCCAGCAGTGACACAGAACTGACAGCATGCATTAACATGGTATTTCTGAGCTTGGTTTACATTTTTTATCAAAAATACAAGTAGCAGCACCCATAAGAAAATCAACAATGAATTATTTGCTCTGCCAGGAATAATTTCAAAAGTGAAAATCTGGAAGCTGGCAATGATATGAAGACTTCCTTCTATTGCAGGAAGTCAGATCCCCTGTTTTAGTGATGCTCTGTAGTGAACTGATTTCGGTGTAGTTTCCTGCAGACAAGTAGCTATACCCTTACTACCAGACTCAGAAAGGAGAATGAGCCAGGGAGTTACGCTGGGATCAGAAGTGAGGTATGTGCTCAGCACATGCATAGAAAAATTACCCACCTCATGGATAAAGAGAGGAAAATATTTTCCTTAACTGCTAATTGAAAACTCTTCTTTAATACAAAACTGAAAAACCTTTGATACTATTGGCAAAAGGATTCCTCTGTTACTAGTAAAGGCTTCTATTACATAATTAAAAGAATTTACAAAAAGGTTATATTTCATTATATCTTTGTCTGTGAAACTACAGCTTTACTTCAGAATGCAAAGAAATACAAAGAGCATTTCAAAAGCCAGAACAGTGTTTGTTTTATGTCTAAAGAAACAGAATATTGACCAGAAAGGGAAATGAACCACAGCATGAACTGATAAATTTACTGCAAGAAGTTAGTACATATTTGAGGTAAGATGCTGATAAAGGTCAGTCAGGACATCAAAACATGATATGTTATTATTTTTTGCTAGTTTTCATAGACTGTAATCAACTGCTTAATATAGTAAAGTATCTACCTCCAGGAAAGACAAAATAAGACAAAAGGTGCCTAGAAAAACTTTTTATTTTTCAAGCTGATTTGGAACATTTCTGACAAGTATGCTCCTCCAAGAAGTAATGGTTGGACTTGATGATCTTAAAGGTCTTTTCCAACCCAGATGATTCCAGGATTCCATGTATGGTTTCTGAGTTTACAAAGGAAAGCAGTTGGAATTGGGGAATTGCAGACCAAATAGTTTAACTTCAAGTTCCATTCAATACTGGAAAAAATAATTGCAATGAAAATACTTAGCAGATGAGTAACAGCCAGCATGTACCTCTTAAAAAAAAATAGTGTGTGTGATCTGTTGGGGGTTAGATTTGGGGTTTTTTTCACTTACAGAATTTTTTTCCCATAAGTTTCCAAGAGGCCTTGATGGCTACTTAGTCAGAACAGAAGGGAGTACTTGAGGGACATGGCAGCACAAGGCTACACCTATTGTTTATGAGTCCCTGGGAGTGTCCCTCAGAGGGGAGAGATGACGAGGTTTGGGAAAGGCAAGAAGACAGAGCTGGGGGAGGGGAACTCACTCTTGCTTGCTCTCAGCCTCGGAGAGGACGGTCAAGCTGCCCGCCATTGCAGGAAGGGTTTGGGGCCATCACTCTGCCTCTGTCTCATCCTGGGAAATCTATCGTCATCTGCTCATGTACCCAGGAATCCTGAGCTCGCTTTCTCCAGCCTCCCCCCACTGCCGCTGCTTCTTTGGAGCTTTGAGGTTCCCCTGCTACTCTGTAGCCCTGCACTGCCCAGCCCTGCCGGGACACCCCTGCTGCTCCAGCTGCCAGCGCAGAGCTCCTCATCTCATCCACCGGTCTGGGACTTTCCACCCTTCCAGCTTGGCCTCCTGAAGTCCTGTAGGGGCGCCGAGATCAAACTGCTCTGGGCTTTTTTGTGAAAGAAAACCCTCAAGGTTCCTGGTTCTGTTTATTATTAATGCTGTAGTTGTTGTTTGTTTGTTGGTTTGTCATATATACTAGTAAAGAACTGTTATTCCTATCCCCATACCTCTGTCTGAAAGCTCCTTTAATTTTTTAAATTAGAATAATTTGGAGAGAGGGGATTCAAATTCTCCGTCTCTAGGGAGGTCCTGCCTCCTTCCTAGCAGATAGCTGTCTTTCAAACCAAGACAGTGATCTCTTGTCTTTTCACCAGGAAAAGAGCTGGAGGTGAGACACATCCCATCTAAATTTACATATCAATAATCTCGATACAGAAGTTTAGCTCCTTAGACACTCTTTGGAGACACAGAAGATGAAAGTACACACTTACAGTATCTTCTAAAACACTGGGAAATGAGTAAACCTGGCCAGATGAATTGTGATCACCAGTTTCTCCATAAAGGAAAGGGTAGACATGCCATAGATAGGGAGCTTTACCATCCAGACATCAAGTCAGGTGAGATGACCCTCTGTCATGGTTTAACTCCAGCCAGCAGCCAAGCCCCACACAGCCACTTGCTCATTCCCCCACCAGTGGGAACAGAGACACTATCAGAATAGGTAAAGGTAGAAAACTCACAGTTGAGATAAAGACAGTTTAATAGAGAAAATAAAAGCCTTGCACACAAACAACAGGAATTCTCTACTTCCTATGGGCAGACAGGTGTTTAGCCACCTCCAGGGGAGCAGGGCTGTGTAAGAGTGAGTTGGGAAGACAAATGCCAATGCTCCAAAAGTTCCCCACCTTCATCCTTCTTCATCCCACTTTATATACTGAGCTTGATGTCATACAATCTGGAATGTCACTTTGGCCAGTTGTGGTCACCTGTCCTGGTCGTGTCTCCTCCCAATCTCCCATGTGCCCCCAATCTTACCAGTGGGGCAATATGAGAAGCAGGAAAGGCTTTGTGATAGCCCTGCTGAACAGTTGAAAAAAAAAACCCTCTATATTATCCTGTGTCTAGCACAAATCTGAAACACAGTCCCAATACCAGCCACTGTAAACAAAATTGCCTCTACCCCAGAAAAGACCAGCATATCCTTCAACCAGTAGGATGCCAAATCAAGATTTGACTTTCAGAAAGAAAATTCTCTGCTATTCTCCATAAACTGACTAAAGAAACAAGGTCTAGATAAACCCAAAGCCAGGTGCAATACTGAGAGGGAAATCATATTCAGAGAATTGTTTCTTGGGATCTTCTAAAACAGAACATTTTAAGTGGGGTCTAGACAAATCTGCTCAGCATGAAGCACATATCAGTTTATTTTTACCTGGATGGCTGATGGAACTCAGATCTTACCTGCTCAGCTTTCTGAGGACTTCAAAAGCTAAAACTTCATGTGAAGCATATTTCACAATGACCCGACTACACTGGAGAAATAGTCTGATAAAAGAGGGTGAAATTCAACACTGTCAAGGTGAAGGAATTATGTTTCATTACATGAATGCAGGGCAGGGGACAAAAAGAGAAGTAGGAATTATTAGTTAGGGGTTATTCTAGATCACAAAGTGAAGATGAGTCAACAGCATCATGCTGTTGCGAAAAGGCAAGCATCATACAGGGGTGTACAAACAAGAGAGATGCCTGTAGGACACATGAAATAATCCTGTTGCTCTAGTTAGAGCTGGCAAGCCACACCTGGACCAGTGTCTGGTGTGGGGCCCCCACTGCACAGCCATCTGGAACACCTGAGAGCTTCCACAAGACAGCAACTGAAATTTTCACAGGAAACATGACAGATTGAACCAAGTGGGATCATGGACCTAAAAAAAAGGCTAGAGAAAAACACTTTCAAAACTGTTTCAAAAAATGTAAAAAACCCTCACCAATACCAATAAAATAAACCCTAACCACCACCCCCACCACCTCACCCAAAATCCATGCAAACTGCCTGGAACGAGAAAAGAAATCCTTTTTCACATCCATGATGAGAAATACTTGACTTAAATTGCAACAAAGGAAACCTAAAAAAAACCCCTTTTATAATGGTAGGGGTAGCGAAAGGCTGAAACAAGCCATGAGAGGAGGCTGTGGACTTCATATCAATCTGATCTTTAGGAATGAGATTTATTTTAGAATAATTGATTCCACAGCTGATCCCTGGGGCTTGCTGATGGATTAGCTCTCTCACAGACCCTTTCACCCACTAATATATGTCCCTTTCACCCACTATAATATGAAAGCTAAGAAACAGCTCACATAACGGGTAAGTTTTCTATTAACTTGTTCTTCTGATTCTACTCACTTCAAACACACTGAGTTCAGTTTTCAGAGGAAATCTTCAGTGAGAGATCAGTAAATTTTGAAGGGAAAGGTGACATCACTGGGCAATATTTGTATTAATTCCTCTTCCTAGGAGTGAGTAGGAACCCTAGGAGGGCAGAACTGGCACTAGTGCAAGACACAGGAATGATCTCTGTACCAACTGAAATGCTTGTGACAATAATTTCAAAGTAAAAATGTCCTTTAGAGATTTATTAGTCTAGAAATTCAACATAGCCACAAAACTATTATGCAATTTTTGTTAAAAAAAAAAGATACAAAGCAATCTTATTTCAGGTGTGTATCTGGGAACTCTTTACACCGAGAAGTCTTTACACCCTCAAGATTTAGTAGCTATAGACTTTTCATTTGCTTGTGCAAATTTTTGCTAACATAAAAATTGTGGCTCTCAAACCCTGGGATTTTTTGCAGTGATATTGAAAGATGCAGAATAAAATCTCTAAAGAGAGAAAACCAAAATTGACATTGTGTGCAACAGACAGAATGCTTCATGCTTCCCAAAGAAAATTAATCTTACAAACTAGAGCATGTTAGAAAATTGCACAGCAATTATAAAACTGATGTCTTCCTTGAGCTTTTATTGTTTGATGCATAATTCATCACGCTGCTTTTCACTTTGATAGAGTTATAAAGTTATCTACATTCATTCAAAGGAGCTACTTGCTAATGATCCATCATTAACGGTTCTCTGTTCTTTCCTTGTGTAACTTCTACTTGGCTTCTGTGTCAATTAGGAGGGTGCAAAGCTTGCCAGTCAGGCTTCAGCAATCCCACGCTCCTACTGAACAACGCTCCAGGAAAGCAACCAGCAGAATGCTATGCAAATGCTAATTAAACACAACTGCCTTATGAGGAAACCATCCCTAGAGGCAGAGAGAGGTGAACTGCTTTAATTAAGGTCAAAAGCGTTTGCATGTGGGTGAGTTACAGGAGCCTTGCAGATGAAAACAGGCCTTTGCTGGGGTAGAATCAGGGTGACTGGGGAGAGGGTGTAAGGTGGCGATCACTATACTATACTCCGTTCAAGCATGAAGTTAAGGGGGCATTTATTGACACCTGAAAAAACAATGAAAGAATGAGTCGTAGCTGTAATTTACCTTTGTTCTGTTAAATTAAAAAGAACTTGTTTCTCTTTTTGTTATGATCATCACTGCCAGTAAAGCAAAGAGCTCTTTCACCACATTTAAATTCTAAGCTAATATTTTTTTATTATTATTATTACCATTTTGATTTTGACACATTGCTAAAATACATGCTGTGCACACCACATAACCTACAAGAATTAATAGTGCGACAATAAATCAAAATTTTTATCAATTGCAACCACAATGACAATTGTACCAAGACACCTTGAATACTTGAACTGAGCCTCATCATAATAAATTCTTTTTCTTTGGGGCCTATCTACTATGGCATTGCTAAGCATCACACTGAGATATTAAAGACATACCAAACACATTAAAGCAAAAGAGAAAAATGAGATAAAACCACTGAAACAAGTCAAGAGAAAGTATCCTGCAAGAATGAAATGCCTTTAAACATTCACCCTAAACAGGTGAAATACACAGCAGTCTTTGGAACATGTCTCTGGGCATTGCTGAGATTTGGGGCTGCAGAAGAAAAGTCAGCTTCACTCTACAAGCAGTAAAAATGAAAGTTAAATTTGAATAATATTAAATGTACAAAGCATAGTGTATAAAAGTGGATAAAGGTAATAATCTTTGCTTTGTCCTGAGAAATAGCAGTCCTACAGCATTGTACAGCAGTCACTGGATAACACATTTTCTACAGCACAGGTTAGAGCATATTGAAGCAATTTAACTCCCAAACTATGTAGACAAAATCAGGCCTGGGGACAGCCAAGCTCAGGAGAAAAGTCACAATTATTTGTTATTATTCAAATGGGACAAGGGAAAAAAGGAAAATTTGAGCTAATGGATGTGTATACATTCTGCTTGAAACATATCATCTACCTTTGCAAAAAAAGAGCAATGACAAACATAGCACCACTTGTTAGTTAGTTCTACCCTAGCATACAGTGCATTTTATACAGAAGTAGGAATCACATGAAAACAAACAGTATTTGGTTTGAATTGCAAGGTTTTGGCTACAGGGGCAGTTTCCAGCAGCTGCCAGAAATTTTCCCTATGTCCGATGAAGCCAATGCCAGCCAGCTCCAAGACAGACTCCCTGCCGAATAAGGCCAAGCCAGTCAGGAGCAGTGATTACATATTTAAGAAGGGGAAAAAACCTGAAGAACAGTAACCAGAAGATAGAACTCACAATGTGTGAGAGAAATAGCTCTGCAGATGCCAAGGTCACTGAGGAAGGAGGGGGAGGAGGTGCTCCAGCTATCAGAGCAGAGATTCCCTTGCAGCCCGTAGTGAAGATCATGGGGAGGCAGCTGTGCCCTGCAGCCCATGGGGACCCACAGTGGAGCAGAGACCAATCTGCAGTCTCTGGAGGACCCCAAGCCAGGGCAGGTGGATGCCTGAAGGAAGCTGTGACCCCATTGGAAACCCACACAGGAACAGGCTCCTAGTGGGACCTGGGGACCGGTGGAGAGAGGAGCCTGTGCTGGAGCAGGTTTGCTGGCTGGACTTGTGACCCTCCACACTGTAGCAGACTGTTTGAAGGGCTTCAAACCATGGAAGGGTTGGAGAAGTTCATGAAGAACTACAGCCTTTGGGAAAGACTCATGTTGGAGAAGTTCATAGAGGACTATATCCTGTGAGAACCCCACACTGGAGCAGGGAAGAGTGTGAGTCCTCCCACTAAGGAGGAAGGAGCAGCAGCAATTTGTGAAGAACTGTTCATAACCCCCCATTCCCCACTCTCCTGCACCACTGTGGGAGAGAAAGCAGAGAACTGGGAGTAAAGTTAAGGCCAGGAAGAAGGGAAGGGTATGGAGAAGGTATTCTGAAGATATAGTTTTGTTTCTCATTAGCCTACTGTGACTTGATTGGAAATAGATTAATTATTCCCCAAGTTGAGACTGTTTTGCTCATGACACTGATTTTTCTGTGTCCTTATCTCAACCCCTTCCCCTGACCAGCAGAGGAGGTGAGCACTAGAGCAGCTTTGGCGGGCATCTGGTGTGCAGCCAGGGTCAACCCACCACACAAACCAAACATGTATGCCTCTTTCAATAACATGGTGTTGCTACACAGCAGTTTTGCAATTCCAATGAAATATCATCAACAGTTGAGAATGATGGCCCAGAGCCAACACATTTGCACGCAGATCCCTTATATGCTACAGGTCAAGTGTTTGGAGCATGCAGTCAGCTAGTTATGAAACTGGCCTTAAGGAGATCAGCACAAAAGATGCAGTGATTTTTAAGGCAATGAAAAGGAAAGCAATACAAATTAAGTCCATGAGAGGGGCATCATGGCTACTACGAAGAACACACGGGTGTTGATCATGATGTGTTCAGGGATACAGTATGAGGAGTAGACCAGGTCAACTGCATTTTGAATATATGGTTTCTTCCCAGTGGTCCCAGCCATGAGTTCTGTCAATCTGTTATTCCCAGCTGAGAAGATGGTGTGCCCGAGCACACAGCACAGCACAGCTTTGCCACATCACTTTACACCAGGCTTCTTCCCCTTGATGAAACTCAAAGCAGAAAAGTACACAAGACAAAAAAGCTCATTATAAAGTACTTGCTAGTATGAGTAGCACACACAGGCTTCAAAGTAATCTCCAGAATTAATGATCTGCTCCATCTTAACTGGAAAATTCTCATATTTTTCTTTTCTTACCATAGATATGAAAATTAAGTAGCTCAGGACACTTTTTGGGAATCTATTTAATTACTGGGAAAAATATTTTCTTTTTGCATTACATTATAGCAGGTGATCTACCTTCTAAGAACAACTCATAATAGATTGGAAAAAAAAGTAACTAAGGAAATAACATTCAAAGTCTCACTCCTCCTTCCTTACTGCTGCTTCCACTTCCTCCCCCACTTAGAGCAAAGTCACACAAAGTGTTCACTTGGCATCCTGCACAGCTGAGATTTGGAAAACTTTGGCAGGATTAGTAGGAATCAGTAACTGAGACTGGAGAGGATGGACAAACTTACAAATGGTAACAAAAAAAGTAAACCTTGTTCTAGGTGCCATAGAAACACACACATAAATCATCAGTAAATACTAAATAGTAAAATTGGTAAGGCCGTAAATAGCATCAATACTAGAAATATCTACAAGCCACCTTTTCTCATTTGGACAATTCTGACTTCTGTGGAAGAAGTATGAGGACAGTCCAACTGCATACAAGTCAAGAATTTTAAAACAGAAGCATTGTGAGAAGAATGGCTTGACAGGCAAACTATAAATATATATTATATGTGATAGCCACGATGGGTTTTTTAAAATGAGACCACTATTAAACCAACACTTAGGCATTCAAAGCATGTGCTACACAATTCTGAAAATCCTTTGCCAAGTACATTTATAAAAGTACTTTCTCACCTGAAGCTGCATGTAAAGAAATGCATTTTAAAAAAAATTATGTATTTCCTATCAACCAATATCTTGGATATAATCAGTGTAAATACCACTCAACATTTATGTAACTCTTTACATTTTCAAAGAGTCACAGTACTAACTGCTGGAGTAAAGGAAATAATTTATCAGTCACTTGGGTTGCATATTCGAGAGTAATCCAACATAATTTTGCAATTTGAATAATACAATTTTGTGATAGGACTCTTGACACCCAAAAGCTTTAAAAAAAGTTGCTGTACAGCCGTGTCTATTCTTCCCATGTGCATTGCTTCTCAAAGCTGAAAATTTGGCCCAACTTTTTGTATAGACTGACATGGTCCCACTCCTTCCTGAAACTTCCAAAGATCTCAAGAGAAGATTTAAAGAAAGACAGGAAGGAAGATGACCAGTAAGAATACCCAGAGGTATTCTTTTAATATTTTAAAGAACCATAAATTCCCTGGGCAACAATCTGTAGCCCCATTTCCTAAGGAAACAAGTTTATGTGTCTGTGCTGTCTTTCTAATCATCTGTCTGCCTTGTCGCCCCCACACACAGTAAGTTCTGAACCTGTCAATCTTGACAAAAGTGTAGAAATCCCAAAGTAAATACAGCTCTTAACAGTGTTGTGAAAAATGGCAACTACTGAAGGACAGGTGCCCAAATTACTGCCCTGATGACATTAAAAATATAAATATATATATTAAAAAAAAAATGCAGCTGTCAAATATTCTGTTTGGCAGCAAACAGCTTACCAGTAAGTACAGACATAGCTCTGTCAGATGCATCTACCACATACTGTACTCCTCTGGGGTGACAAGGCTTAAAGGACTCAGGTCAAAATAAGGATTACATATAGAGTTTATCAAGAATAAAAGTTTAAAGGAAAATTATATTTAGTTCCAGAACTTCTTCCAAGTATCTTTTCTACAGTACTGTGGAAGGTGCGTTCTAGGGATTTTTATAGTTCTTGCAGGAGGGAGCTGAAGAACTACATGGCAAAGATGAGTTTCTGGGAGAAACCCTGCAACACTCTAAAAGCAAAATCCTAAACTACTGAAAATCCAAGACAAAAACATATTTTTTCCCAAGTCATAATCTAATCAATACAAAAGGCAATACATAATCCCACCACAGGATGCTTGTTAACCACAGCCTGTGTAGCTAATGCAGAAATTATGCAGAGTGAAGCCGAACTTGAACTACATAGGAGGTCATAGTATCATAGATCATAGTATGATCACAATGGTAATTTCTAAGCAAAAAAAGTATGAATTTCTGAAATGCCCATAAGCAAAACTGTTTCCATGCAGCAGGACTGGGCTCAAAATTGCCTATCTGAATCTTGTGTGATATTTAGGTGAAGCCACATATAGGTTTTTATTGCATCTTTACGTGAGCTCAAAGGCCTTAACTACTGTATTGGATGGAGAGTAATTAGAGAGAAGCATGCTTACATGCATGGAACAAGAAAAATCAAAATGCTACCTGAAATGAGCCTCTTGTAAGGACAAAGCATGGCCTAGTTGCAACACACTCACATGATCTGGAAGGTGAATCATGCCCCCAGCTGAACAGGAAGGCAAGCAGCTCCTGGAGGCTCTCCTGCTGAGCCTGGTGAAAACTATTTCCAAGTCCCATGCCTTGTGGTTAGTGTGAGCCTGCGTGTTGGAATAAGACACACCAGCCAACACAGAAAGTGTCTGTATCTCCTCAGTACACCAATTTGTCCTTTCCTATGTCCTGTCTCCTGCTATAAGTTAGATTCTTTGGCTCTTCAGAGACCCAAAAAGTAATCCTTTTGGCCAGCTGTGCATCATCAGAGTGGGAGAAGATGAGTTCTTCCTTGCAGATGAGCTTTTCCTTACTCTTTAAGCAACCAGCTGAACCCCAGATACATGAAGCTGATAATTCAGGGATGCAAGACAATGCACACTGAAGACATGCATAGCCTAATCCAAAGTCTGGGTATAATTTGTCTTGCTTACTCAAGGGGCACTTTTTCAGGATAAGAGACTTTAAGCTTTCTCCAAACAACTGGTGAAAATAACTAAAAATTAAAAACATTTGGGCCTCCCATTAACACAAATTCAAAAGAATACTCAGAAAGCTCTCCTAAGCAACTTTTGAAAATGCATTTCTTGTTCCCAAGCACCCTGACAATATTCAGAAGCCTGATATTCCAGCCCCTAGGGAACATTTTTTTTGTGGCCTGTCCTTTAAGTATTTCTCTAGTTATTTCTGTACCCTTCTGTAAGCCTGGACATCAGAACACAGCACAGATTGTTTTGCAGAAGATAAATAATGTTTCTATGTCCCTTTCTGTGGCAGTGTTTCTTATCCCTCCAAAGAGCAAAGCAGCTCTTTTCAGTACACCTTGTAATGGGAATTTGTTAAAATTACTATTTTTGATGGCTCACATCATGCTTCTTTAAGCATCTTTTCAAAACCAGAGATGTTTGTTGCACAGTCCTATTCTGGCATTTCTGTCTGATAGTATTAAACCCTACTGTAACATCTCCTTTGACAGCAATGGTTGGCAGCCAGAATAGAAAGTGAACTGGGTGGCAAATGGTTTGTGGCAGCAGCAGTCTACCAAATTGCTTTGCTTAAGTTCCCTAACTTCATCACAACCCACTTGTATATTAGTACAGGTTACTTATTCATTTATAAGGGATGATTAATGTCTTACAACATCCATCTTAGCCCATCAAGAGAAAGAAATGGCAAAATGAAAGCTTTCCTCAGTCCACCTTTAGCAGAACTGCTTTCAGTCACTTTTTAAGACTTTTACATTGATTAATTTTTCCTCAGCAATCCCTTCATCCTAGCCAGAGGCTTAACTCCCAGAAGGAGTATATGAATTTTAAAAAGCAAAGATTAGACATTTAGATAGATGTCAATCATGTGTCTGTCATGTGCTGTATTGATACTGCCATGCCCCTTTATTCTATATGTCTTCAGATTGTTCTTCTGTGGCCACAATACACAGGCATATAAACCTCCACATTTGGAAAATTCAACAGTCAGTTGATACTTTCTTGCCTGGTTGGTGACCCATACAGAATAAGTATCTTCAGAGTGAGTATTAAAACAATAGGAAAAGCCATCAGTTGCAGCACAGTCAAGGAAATTCTGTTGGTTGAAATCCTTCAGCAGAGATGAGAGCCAGGTAGCTCTATGTTTGAGCACCACGGAAATATTTGGAACTCAATTTTCAAGCAAGGTATCCATGATTAAGTAGGGCTGAGCACTGTGCACAGCCTGATCATTCTTCCAAAAGCTCTCCCACTCCACCCTCCATTTACTTCTGCTGTCCCCTGTGTAGCAGAATGAGGCCCCTTCTAATGCACAGGGACTTTCCCTGGCAAAGGAAGATGGGAAGGGATTTGATACTTTGTTTTGGATTACTTGAAGAACTGCAAATTACATTTTTAGCTCTTTTTGGATAAGGTGCCCAGACTCCTTGAGACATAGGCTACTAAAAATGCTGGCTGAGTTTTGAAAAGCTCTGTGAAATCTGGGATGATTCTTTGAGTGTCATACTCGAGACATCTTTAAAGGGGCCCATTTTCCAGTAAAAGCTGAGGACATTTGAAAATCTTTCCCTTTCAGGATGCCTTTGACTGTGCAGACATCTGGTATTCAAAGTAGACAAGAGGAGAGAGTATCCTTTCTTGAGCAGAGGAAAGTAAAATTCTAGACATAAAACCCCTTTCAGCCTTTTCTTTTTTTTTTTTTCTTCTTTTTTTTTTCCCCAGTTTCATATTTAAAAGAAATCATCAGGTTAATCTTAAGTTCTTTAAAGGCAAGCAGTGTGCTTAAATCAGAGTCTGTAAATGATGCTGGAGAGAGAGCACACTGCAGATTAGGCTGGGGTTTTCCATTGATTTGTAATTGACAACTTGATCAATTCTGTCTCTGTGTGGAGGGCTGGGAACAGTTTTCCTTGCTTTCCATTATCTGCTGCCAATCCCTGACATGTGATATTCAATTCATCCTCTTGCAAATATCAAAGCAATATGAGCAGGAGAAACAACCACGTCAAACCAAACAGCCTTCAGTATGGTTTTGGTTCTGTGGGTGTGCCAGTGCAAGCGTGTGAATGTCATTTAAGTATAGGCTGGTTCTCTATCAAAGTTCTTGTGGTTTCTAACATTTGCCAGCCTTTACTCCATCAGAAGGGTTTCAGTTTTGTGTTCTACCCTACAGTGGGCAAAAGAGTTAGAAATCATCTCTCTTCCCCCACAAAGTCGAGAGCAAGATTAACAACCAGAAATTTAAGTCAGACACACCCATGAAGAGGAATGAAGCACAAGGTTAGGAAGCCATCCAAAGAATGGTTGCCTACCTCCTTACTAAACTAAATTGAGCTAAAGTCTCTTTTTGCTCAAGAAGATGACTGAAAAGCTGGGGAATAAAAATTAAAATAAAATTGAAACCAGCCATGCCTAACCAGTACCCCACCTTAAATGTGCGCAGATCAGTTTCATAAAATATTTCCCCATTCTCTCTTTTTCCTTCTCTTAATACGTTGACTGTTTCCTTCAGTTGGCCTATAAACTGCAAAGCAAAATGCTTTTACTGACATGGTTTCTAATTTTGAAGCCCAAATCTTAAGCAGCAGGTGCTTAGCTTTAATGGAATTTTTCCATCACCAAATGTCTGGGATCATCAGTTGCACCTCCCTCCTACACAGACCCTCACCTTTTATCCTTTGCCATTTGTTTTTGTGGATTTTCATTTAATGTATTTCTTCTGCTTTCAGCAATCTACTTTTTCACTGAAAACCCTTCAACCACTCTTCTTTATTTTACCTCATACAATTGGCAAGTGCTGTCTCCTAAAAATCCATATAAAATATGAAAGGCCTTGCTGCCTCTGGTCTTGTTATCTCTGACTGCATTTTCAGTAACGCTGTGTCTCCTTTACACTGCACTGGAAATCTGAAAGGGTCTTAGACTGGTTGTAAACATTTGCACCACATGAACAACTACATTTTAATTGCCAGAGGTCCTACGACTTCTCTGTGTCTACACACACACACACACACACACGAGACCTACAAACCAAAAAACCCAAACCGAAAAAACGGCAAAGCAAGAAACAAAAAGAACAACAAAAAAATCAACCTGAACCAAAATAACAGTTGGGTTTAATTAATATAATTATTTTGAGCAAGTCTGTGTGTGGGCACCTTCGTTCCATACTAACAGGTTTTGTGTCCAATTTTAGATTTTTGGTTGACTTTAATTTAGTCTATTTTCTCTTATAATTTCCTTTTTTTTTTGAGATCATGTAAATTATTTTTTACAGGCCTAATCTTAACGAAAATCCAAGGAAAAAGTATCCATACTCAGATTCCAATAGCATATATAAAAGCATGGATTAAAAGTAGCATGTGTTGATGGCAACTGTGTTGATGGCAGTTTGTTGAAAAAAAGGGGATTTACATACTAACATCATAACCAGAGATGTTGAACTCTGCTCTGACTTGGTGCTGCTAGATTGCTCCTGAACACAGTATAATTTAACAGTCTAATCATCAGTCTAATCATCAGATTACAATTCCAGTATAAGGAACTGATTCCTTGTATCCAGAAATACCTTTCCAAAGCCTGTGTTTTAGTTAGTCTTCCAATTGTATTTGTATTCGACTATTAAAGAACAGTTTATTGTTTTATTTGCCTTTGTATTGCTTATCAGATACACTTACATATCAGTATATAGCTCTTGCCCAAAAAGAAATTACATGTTGCAGAAAAGACTGGAACCTTACTTGCTAATAACTTTGACACGGATTTGACTGAAAACTGCCTTTTAAAATATGAACTTACATTGCTCAGCAGTAAATCACAAGGGCTCACACAGGTGAATTAAATTTTAACTGAGCTTTCCATTCTTAACAAGGCAGCCCAGTTTCAGAAAGCCATATCAGCCACTTGCTAATCCACAAAGCTCAGAGGCTATCTTCTACACTAAGCATGCAAAAATGTTTAATACTAACACAAATACCTTTCATAGATTATTCTGATTCTCATGCTGATTTCTAAGCCAGCTGTTCTCAGACTGATTCAATGTGCAGACTTCATTTTAAACCAGAGTAATTCCCTAGTTACCTGCCCTATAACTAGATCTTACAGGTGTAGGGCCTGTTTGTAATGCTTGTTCATCTAGTTGAAGGAAAAAAAAATCATAAAATCAAAAATTTTGTGTAGCTTTCTTGGATTTTACCGTGTTCTTCCCAACCTTCAGATACTATATCAACAGAAGAATGCCAGGAATTACTTCATGCTTTATATATGTACCTGTTACAGATTATATTCATTAATTTCAAAGCCAGATGCTATTTTTGTTTAAAGGAATCCTTGATGGTACACTTTTTAAACATATATACTATATATTTATTACATTCTGGTAAGAATAACTGCTTGCTATGAGATACAAAGATTTAAATCTACCTTGATTATAGATCTATTACAGTTTTTCTTGTTTCCACATAAGTAGTACAACTAGCTTCCTGCTCCTCCCAGGGCTTATTCTCTGTAGGGAAATTTCGATAAAGAAACAACACCAAATACGAAGGAAAATGATGAAAATATATGAAACTCATCAAAAGAAAAGAATCATCATCTAATAGTAAGGTCAACCATAGTACAGACTGTTGAGCTGGGAATTCAAACAATTGGATTTTAACCAATCAAATCTGTGATCACAGGCAAATCATATTCCATTGCCATATCTTTGTATTTCCTGTCCAGTTCTGATAGACTTGTCTATTTAGATTATGAAATGTTAGGAACTCCAGTCACTGCTTACTATTTGTTTATACAGTGACTGAGAGAATGGCCTCACTTTGTACTGGAATGAAACACAAATAATAATTTTCTGATATTCTGTCTCCCAGAGATGCTTCAGAGGAATATGAAGCACTGTCCCAAGTTATATCTGATAAATTGTGCATTACTCTGTGGTGAGAAAGATTTCCTTCTAATCCAAAATACATCTGTCTTGCTGTGCTGCAAGTGATAGTTTCTGGGCAGAGAGCATACTAATTGCAGGATTAAACTCTTAGCTAACTCTTGGGTGGAAACACTTTCCCATAATGTAGTAGAAAACACATGTTGGCCTCCATCTGCAAACTCTTGAACATCACAGCCCTGATCTTGATCAGGATATTTAGGTACTCTATTGAACTATGTCTGCACAATATAATGCAATTAAAATTAAATAATAACTAGCTATCAAAAAGTATTATTGAGATTTTAGTGGCTCCAGTACTGCTTAGCCTAGCTTAGTTACTCTTTGAAGGCAGAGACAATTGTGCTGGATGTAATGAATTCTGCACCTCCTTCAAATAAGTAGCACACAAACTTAGAGCTGAAAACTTAACTGATTTCTGCTAAACATCTTAGGTTCATTTTAACTTTACAAAGACACAGAGATTTGAAACTTTTTAAATCTAAAGTGTATCTTTGCATATAATATTTTCCTGCAGTATTTCTCATTTCCATGGATGTACACATTATATACTATTCTCAAAGGTGAATGACTGACACTGCTGATATGAAACAGATCCCATTGGCAAGCTTCTAGAAACAGCTGGTCCCCAACATCTTTTCTTCCCATGGGTACGTAGAGAAGGCAGATACCAGACTGCCAAACACAAATGTGGAGGAAATACTGCAGAAATTATTCTGTGTACATCCCATCTTCTTAGGGCTCTCCAGTCAAAAGACATCTTGTTAACAAAGTACTACAATTCCCATATTGTTAAAACGTACTGAAAATACTGGAGGCAAACACACTTTCAAGAAAGGCTAGATTGTTTGATGAAGTTATGTCTTTTTTCAATCTAATGTTTATGGTTGTGGTTGCAGTGCTAACACGCAGTACAGCTCAATCAAGAGTTCTCTGTTTGGAAATAGTGAAGCAAATCCCTATGCCAGAAAGCATTAGTAAACCTAAGAGCAAAGCTAGCTAGGTGAAGGGGGTGAATGGAGTAGGACCAGGTGTGCAGTGGGTTGTGGCAAGAAATGTTCTTTATCCTCAGAAGATCACAAAAACAGATTTGCATTTGGGAAAACACAGTTTTTCTAGAGAACAGGATTAAGGATTCTAGAGGAGAAGGTAATTACTCCCATCCTCAGCTGCCAGCATCTTCTAACTCCTCTCTGTCCTTATCTTAAAGTGGCCTAACCAATCACCTGTTACCACAGAGAGGTCTGCCTTTCCAGCTAAGCCATTTCTGTATTTCTCTGCTTGGCACTACTCTTTGGTCACATTTACCAGCTATAACCAGATATGGACAAAACTTCTCCCTTTCACAGAGACCATAAAAGCTAACATAAAAGCAGAAGAACATTCATAGTGGCTCAGTACACAAGACCAATCTCTGAAAATGCTTAAAAGTAGATGCTCTTGAAGGCCTGTGAGAATACAGGAAGACCATCCAATATTTCCCCCTGATAGTTTTACAGCCTCTAGCAAATCACCATCTAGCTCCAGTATCCCATCCCCTTCTTATGCATACTGCCCCATTCTGCCCAAATCTCTCTGCCTAGTCTCCTATTAACCAATGCTGACTTAAACATCCTGGGGTTAATCAACACAAGGAACTTAATACACCAGGAGACAATCTATTCCATATAGCTCCATTACTCATCAACTTTTAGTGTTCTTTTTTTGTTCCCAAAGCCCACAATTCCCCACAGCATTTTTCACTGAAGCCTGAACCTTATTCTCACTCGATCCTTTTCCCACCCTTCTCCAAAAACTTCTACTGACTTTAAATATAGAATACTCTAAATGTGTGCTATTCCTCACTATTTACATTTTTCCAGTTTGTTCATTAATCGATGCACTCTCTCACCTATTTCCTCCATAAAGCTGACCAGTTGCACATTGTACAGTGTAAGCAATGCTTCAGACAGAAAGATTAGCAAGCGTTTCTGACTAAATTGACCATATTTGTTGAATTCTTCTTCTGGATTTCTTAGATCTCTGCAGCTGGGACTTATCCTTAATGATAAGCCAAGTAACCCCACTTTGTAGCATGCACTGCACCAACATGTTTTAAGCAGGTGTGGGAAAATTCAGCAAAGCACTAATGACTCCTAAAAGCGCTAACAGAACCTCAATTCATGATGAAAGCTGTAATGCCATTTTAATATATAGAAAGAATTTTTTGTGATTTCTGTCTGGGTCACCCGGTCCTCTTTAGAGGCTGACCACAAACCAAACAAAACCAGAATCAGCTCAAGAAATCAAATACAGTGGACTTGTTTCATTTTACATTACTTTGAACTTTCAGAGAAACTATATTATTTATGTACATGCAACAGGAATCTTAGGGTACCACAGACTTCTATATCAGGTATGAGAAACAGCCTTTCTTGTCAGGGAAATATAAATGCTGATTTCTTGAGTGACTCAAAGGAAGAACATGGCCAATGCATCTTTATTCACTCTCCTAGGTCAGCCAACAGGAGTGGACTTTTTAATGTAAAAAGTCCATATACTCAACTTCATGAGCATGGCACTGCAACAGGATAATCCAGGAGAGCAAATGCTTCCTCTCCATCTTTATTCTCAACCAACTTTGACTCATAACATGACTAGAGAGAAATAAGACCAGAGTTTTCACAAATGACTGCCTAGGAGCTCAGGATGCTTTTACTTTTAGATCTGAGATGCTTGTGGTAGCCCTAATTGAAAAGAAGTCCAGTCCCTGAAGATCAGTCCTTAATATAGCTTCAGTTGGGTAACCAAAAGCAAAAACCCAAATCATTTATCAACTTTGAAAAGTTTGTCCCAATTAGTATTTTTGTGCTCTAGTTGATCTCTTTCGTAAAGGTTTATGAATCCTTTTGAAAAGGATCAGTCCAAATGACATTAAAATAACTGTGTTCTGCTTGGTTTAGAGAGGCAGACATGTATGTTCTATATGTGTGGAGAACACATCTAATTTATATAGTGTATTTCCCATGACATGTGGGAACTGCTGTTGAAGTCTATAGCAAAAAACAGCATGCAAATAATCCTTACATCTGTATGCAAGCAAACCCACAAATTTCACAGAAGTTGCTCACATTGGATGTTTTTAGATTGAGAAAGATGTAAAGGAATATCCTGATTTTTTTATTATTTTTAATGAAAGCAGTGATGATTTCCTTAATCCCACTCATACTAACTTATATTTTACAACAAGAACAGTTTTTTATGGGGCTCAGATCTAAGTTTTTAAATTAAGCTTTGACTCTTGCTATCCACATTTGAAGACCATAAACAGTGATGCTTTGAAATAAGAGATTTAGAACCAGATTTGAGAAATATTTAGTCTTTTAAGCATATTAGAATATTTGAGAAATATTTAGTCTTTTAATATATTTGAGAAATATTTAGTCTTTTAAGTGGAAAATCAATTTAAAGGATTGTAAAAAATAACTTAGGAACCAACACATTTTGGTAAAACTGGGCTTTCAGATCTTTGAGCACAGAAATAAGGTCCCTTTCTTAGAGGCCACAAACTGATAATGTCAGGAAAGTAAATCACTGATGACTTTAAATCCTTTATTTGTATTCTGGATAAAAATGATAATGAAGACATACAAATAATGTGCTATTTTCATTACAAACTAGTACCAAGTTGAAAATAACCTTTCAGGGAGAAACTGCAGCTAAAGGAAAGTTCTTAAGAAAGGAAGGAAAAAAAAGGTGGAAAAGAGAAAGCAACTGTGAATGTGGAAAAATAATCAAGGAAAATGCTATTATGATTTAGAAGTGCCTATGTTCTTCCACATCTGAATCCTCATCCACATATGTCAAAATCAATGGTAATAATAGTAACATAACCATGTGGAGAAATTCCTTGACTGCATTATAGTAATGTAGCATAGGACTGGGAATACATTGAAATCAACATCTTTCCAAGATTTGGAAATTTTAAATTTAAGTGGTAGAAACAGTGAAGGTCAATTAGCAGACTGATCAGCAAGGTGTGGTGTTTCCCTTAAGTGCAAATCAAATATAGCCTGTGATTTAGGAATAAGTTCTTCAGAACTGTTAAAAAAGAGAGGGAAAAGAATTAAAAACTCTACAGAGTTTTAATACACTGTGCATAAGAATGAACACATGTAGAAACCCCACTATTTATCATGTGATGAATTCAGTATAAGTTCTTGATCTTACACTCCAGTATAACTACAAGTAATTTCATTAATTAGGGGTATAAAGAGTTTGAACAAGAAATAAATTCCATACCAAAACATCTAGATTTCCATTTCAGCTGGTCACATGCTGAAAAGCATCCTAAGCCTTATCCTTATATACACAGATGTACTGGTATTATATAGATGCATGCACACTTGTACTTATGAGATGATTACAAGACAGATAGATATAAATACATACAGCAAACATACTGTCACTTCCATTTTTAATACACTAATATTTTCAGGTGCTTACTGTCCACATGAAGTATATTATTACAAACAGGAGGCACATTGTTTCAGGATGCTACCTTCTCAAAAAACTCTGATTCTTGTCGAATAACATCTTTGACATTCCCAGTACAAATCTGAAGGGGAGTAACCATTGGACAGAGACCTAAAATTTTAGCACTTGCACTCGCTATACAGCTTTACATAAAGTAGTTACTCTGTGGTTGTGATCCACCAAACCATTTCAGCATGTGCCTAAATAACCCAGCCTCCTCAGCTGCAATGAGTGATGATGGTATTTGCTGACTTAACTCAGGTTATTGTGAAGATCTCAGTAGCACTAGTGTGGAGAGAGGAAGTTTTTAGAGCAGCTAGGACATTGTAACCAAGATGGCCACCAAATTTCCCTTAGAACGACAGTAAACTTTTTCTATGATCCATGCCAACCTGACTGGCTGCAACAGTAGTGAACACAGTTTACAAGTAGTGAACATCTTCCCTTCATGGTGTGTGTCCCACTCAGCCCTAATCCCCACACTGTCCACAGTCTGGCTAGGTGTGCCATTGCCTCATTTGCACTGGTATATCCTGTTTTCTTTCCAAAACAAACTAGGGCAGATGAGAGCAAGGGGCAATGAGAATGCAGACCACAGAGAGTGGGGATGCTTAGCCAGCAGGATCTATGAGCTGTGAATCCTGTCCCTGGGTGGCAGAGAACAGGCTTTGAGAGATCAGACATAAAGAGCAGAAGAAGCAGTGCTAAACCAGAGCCTGGAATATGTCCTTTCTCCTCTGCAGGGAAAAAAGAATGGCTCAATGATGAGTAGGTACTCAAGGACAAGAAATTTATATATTGTGACCTTAGGGAAATTGCTCTTTGTCCCTGTGAAATGGGGATAACTGTTATTAAGTGATTCCCAAGGTGAGGTTTATGATTTTATCCCTTGCTTTGATGAAATGATAATAGATCCAGTAAAGTATGTTAAGCAAAATGGACCTGTATTTTACAATTAAGTTTATGCAAAAGAAGTTTAACATTGATACAAATGAAAAGCCAAACTTATTTTTAAATTTTATATGAGTTGAAGTAATTGCTACTTGTGACAAAAATGAAATAATCTGCTATGATTACTAAGGACACTGCAATACCAGAATGGACTCTTCCTTCTTTATTTCAAAGAGAAAAGCAAGGTCACTTTGAGCATTTTGCCCAAGTATTAGCCTTCTCCTGTGGAGAACCAGTTCTAAGAAAAAACAGAACTTTATTACCAATACTGAATGAAAGTGCCAAATTATTTAGACACAAGTGAAACTGCTATCTTTTTGATGCAGGTACCTAGTCAAGAATGTACCTACTACCTGCCTGCTAGAAGTGATTTTATGCAAGTAGCTTACAACTGCTTTCAGATGAATATGATTTAATAACTTTGAGAAAAGGCTTTTGGCAATTCAGATCTCGATGGCTGTATTTTTGTCATACATGAAAATGGTCTAATCATCATGTTTCAATTAACACCTCTTACAGCACAGCTTATTGTCCTTGTCTCTCAGTTTCCTCTCAAAATAGGTGGCAGATTCTGAAAAGGATCAAATATTATGGAGTCTTCCAAAGAACAGCTTGTACAAAGGATGAGACACTGAAAGCAAAGAAAATGAACCTTCAGTTTAGCAGGGTGCCTTTAGGGCTTTAATAGCAAAGGCTAAAACAGCAACAGAAAACTTTTCCAAACTGGTTATGTTTAGCTGATCTAATTCTGTGTACTGCCCCAAGGAATTTGAACACGCATTGAAACCAAGGACCTTCTTTTACACAGGGAGACATAAAACATAATCCCATTGACTGTAAGGCAAGTAACTTCCAAGAGATTAGCTAGAGCGATTTATTTGCAACAGGCTTGCCACAATAATAACTTTTCAGTACAAACACACAATGTTTGTCTTTAGCAAAACAGTTTCACTTCATTTTCTATCAGAGGGCCACCAATCCTTCGTGCCAGAATTTCATAAAATTAATAAATCTACTTCCATAATCCTTGCTGCTTTTACTGACAAATGTAATAAACTACAGGATACAAAACTCTGCAAGCCTACTGGGATTCATTTTCTTTTTTTTCCTTGACAACCTTTACAGAGTAGCACTTCTGAGACATGCTCATGTGCTGTAAACCTAATCCTTAGCAATTTCCCCTTTTCCCAAATAACCCAAATATTTTATGAATAGTGAAGGATTTCCTTTATCAGACAACACTTGTTGTTTGTGTTGGGTTTTTTCCCTACGTGAGTTCTTCTCAAGGAAATACACTTTGAAACAATTGGATGTTTTTAGGTAGACTTTCAAAATATATACTCTTAAGGAAACAGGTAAAACTTGGCTAAAAAGGAGGTGTCCTACACATTAAAGAGAACTGAGAAGAAATGAGAGAGAGAACTGAGAGAACTGAGGCCAAACCTGGTGGGACCTACAACCAAGAGTGTCTTTCTAACCCTCTCACAGCAGGCATTTCAGTGCCACTTTTAATGCTTTTATCTCTGTAAAAAATTTGCCTGTTTTTGTTGTTGCAAATCACTCATAGATTGATTTTTCAGCGTTGATGAGCCAGTGAGGTCACATAGGCTCCTAATATTTTCTGTTCCTAGTCCTCTCCAAAATTTGGGTGATGCCCACACTCCATCAGTAACAGAAGGTGTTGCCCTTCTCATAGAACAACCACACTCACATGCCTGTTTTCTGCAGCTAGGTCTGCACCTCTGCCTCTGACCCCATCCTTTGCCTTATGTAATTTTAGTTGGCAAGTGTTTTAATACACACACACACAGAGGCCTACAGTGATGTGATGTCAAGCAATCTTGTGGAAACAGTGCCAACACAATGGAAATCAAAGTATACTATAGCATTGATCCATCTGCTTAAAAACTCTGATTTTTTGCTACTGAAGGAGCAGTGTGAAATACAACTCTTCAGGAAAAAGCACACAGGTTCTTGTCACCTTCCTGCTACCCCACATAATGGCTCTAGTCCCAACTTTACCTTATCCTTCTGCTGCAGAGACACCGTTGATTTGCCTGGGAAGTGGGGAATAGGGTACTATTGTGCTAATAAGCACAACTATTCCATTATTTCTTGTTTATTCTGAAAGGACCAATAAAGGGATAAACACAAATCTTGGCTGGAATAACTGTAATAAAAATGGTTGAGTATGTTTTTTGACAGTTGGTTACCTTCAGGAAGTCCTTAAATAGTCTAAAACTCCCTCTCCGTCAAGAAGAAAGACTGCTTATAATTTCTTTAAACTACAAGCAACACTTAAGAAATTAATTAAATTGGAAAAAAATCATTTTGCTACACATTCAACTCCAATTTAAATATTACACGAGCACTGAAAATCTGAAGAAAATGCCCTATGAGGCATAGAAAACAATTAGCAGGCAAAAAAGATGTATTCAGTGCACCCCTCGCCCCGGAAGTCTAAGCCAATTACAGTAGAAATGGTCAGTGATTCAGCACAAAGGTTCCTTGGCAGCCTAGTGAGGAAAAGGCACAACTCCAGCTGGGTCACTCAGAGAAAAAAAAAATGCAATAGTGCATCATAAGGGCAAGATTTGAGTTTGCAGCCCTTAAAAGGGGGGGCCATTTAATTCAATCCATATAATTTCTAAGAGGACCTTCTTCATTTACATTTGCTGTCAAAACATAAACCTAAGAGTCATTTGTTAACACAGGGTCAAAAAATCCTGCAGCCATCAAGGGTCTCTCCCATAGCTTAACTCAAGGAAAGATGCATTTCTGGAGGGGCATACTCTGATACTTCTGGGAAGAACAGAGTGCAACCCAAAATTTGGCCATCGGGGATTTCATCATGCTTTTCCTGAAAAAAAAAGAGGAGGCCAGAAAGATGAGCTTCAGGTAGTTGCTCTGCAGACATGCTGAAGGAACCTTGATTTTAACTGATGACAGAAATAATCCAAAAAAGAAGCTTGGGGGTTGTTTGGAGTTTGGGGTGGGTTTTTTGTAATTTTTTTTTGTTTTGTTGGTTTTTGTTGTTGTTGTTGTTGTTGTTGTTGTTGTGTTTTGGTGTTTTGTTTTGGTTTTGGTTTTGTTTTGGTTTGGTTTGGTTTTTTCTGACAAGGGAGCCAAGATTTTGGTCATTGTCAGAGCCAAGACAAGATGAGATGCAGATCTTCTATCTGCCATAGGCTGAGAACTCCGGTACTTGAGTATGCATGAAACATTTGTAAAATTAATCTTGGAAGAGCTGTAGATCAGAAAACTTTTAATGGAGAAGATAAAACAGAGGAAGGAAACACACAAAGTGGAGAGAGTACACAGCTATGGAGGGAAAAAAAAGTGAACTTTTTAGGACCCAAAATACTAGAAACAGCAGGAGGAGGAGAGGAGAGTTTGATGTTAAAAGTGATGAAAATGTGACTGAGATGCTTACCACTGAGATTCAGAAAAAACGCTGGAGCAAGATGGGAGCTATGAAGCAAAGTCATCACCTGCAGCTGAGCAAGTTCTTATGGTCACAAGAATGTGCTCAGCCAACTGTGGTTGACTCGGTGAATAATGCAGTTAAGAAGAGGAATGAAATAACTGAGCTAAGGGATGGTGGGGTAGAGGCCAACAGCTGATTTGACAAAAGACAGCAAAAACAAAAAAGCTAATTTGAATGGATTGTGTCTGAAAAAAGTCAACTGCATGGCCTTAAGATTCTCGCAGAAAGCGAAGGAAAGCAACTTCAAGATACATTCTCAGCTTCTGCAGTTGTCCAAGAAGTGTTTTTAGCAATAAATTTATCTTGAAGATAAAGCTGTAGACAGAAAAAAATATTTGTCTTTTAGGAATGTTTTAAAAGAATATGTATGTATGATCTTATTTGCCTAAAAATAAAAAGATCATCTTAAAATAAAAGCTTTTACTGTTAAAAAAGATACTCCAAACAAACTCCATGTCTTCTTACCCTTCTATTAATAGAACTACAAAATACCACAATACAAATACTGTTCTTGTAAAACTATTGTCCTTACAGTGATACCAATTGGGTATCAGGATACCAGGGTGAGGTTCATAAATTTTACAGTCCAGCTGGAAGAGTATGTGCATGTGTTCCTGTTCCACAGCACTCTTATGAAACATTTAGAACACAACCATTTTAAGGTGTTACTGTCAATATTTAAGTAATGCTAGATGTCTTAATTTTTTAAATACTATTGTGTCAGATATTTTGGCAGTTCGTAACTACAAGAAAATAAGGATTTTATTTCCTAGTGCTCCAACATGGACTACCTGCAGAAGGCAGGCTTCACGAAAGTTTTCAGATGAGGCTGTGGAATTTCCATTCACACCTCCGTCTCAGCCTGCTCTGTCCAGCAGGATTCTGGAATGCAGAACATTCATTATAAATATTTCCAGTATTTATCTCCTGGCAGACCATCTTGGTAATGGACCCCTAGTCAAGCATGGTGCTCATAACTCACTTGAGCAAATAAGATTAAAGAACATACAGAGGTAAACCTGGTATTTGAACAACTTCATTTGATGGGGAAGTGAGAATGATAATATCTGACAAAGGGAAATGGGGTAAAATTTGACAAAGAAATAGCAGAAGGATCACAAGTAAACTCTATCAGTGTTGTCTTCTGCATTGCTCTGTACTAAATTTGCGTGTCACGTAAAAGATTTTAAATATGGTGTTACATCATGTTTAATAAGGTTCAGTTCTACCTGTGTCCTGGTTCTGACCAGAACAGGGTTAAGTTTGCAGTAGCCTGGAGGGGGCATGGCTAGGACCTGGAGGTTATTATGTACCACTTCAGGCCATTGCCAGGGGCAGGGGAAAGGGACTCTGTTCAAGGGAGAAGGGATTCCCTCAGTTGAAAGAATATGGCAGAGGGAGCTGTCTGGTATTGTCTATTATTGAGAGTATTTTCCATGTGAATAATTTTTTTTCTTATACCCTCTGTCATTAGCATTGTTGCAGTTAATGTTTATTTTCTTACCTCATTGCTGTTTCCAGAAAATTGTTCTAAATCTCAGCCTGTGATCTTTACTCTTTGTGCCTCAAATTAGAGAATGTTTTTAGTAGGAGTAATGAACTGGAGATTACCATTCCTAAACCACAACAACCTGCAATGTATGAAATTAACTGACTAGGCTTCAGATTGATTTTTTTCAATCAAATAAGGCTTTTCCTGCTTTGACTGCAGGAAAATGTGAAATATGGCTTAAGGTTTCCCAAGCTGTCATGCAAATTTTCTATCTTGAATCCCAAAAGGCTTATGGGGTCTGCAGTCCTTTCCCTTTTGCATGGGGGAAATCAAAGTAGGTAAAGCATCTTGTTAGCAGTAAACTGTGATTCTGAAGACCTCCTGGACGTCCCTGTCTCATCCTTCATTGTATGGTTCAGGCAAGCTCCAACAGACTTGGTTTCCATCAGGCCAGTAACCACTGTCTAAAATCAATACACTTCTTAGAAGTACCTCAACCATGACATGCAAAAATCACTTCTTAAAAACTCACATGTTTTGAATATACTAAATACTCACAAACCTGAGAAAACAGAAACACATAAGCCTTAAAAAACTATGATTTTTTCAGATTTTCTCTCTGCCTATGGATATACATTGCCCCTGCCATATGCCACAAACATTAAACTTTCAATTGGAAGAACAACTCTCAGCCACCTCTTTCATAAAAAATTGTCAATCGTTTGTAATGTTTTTTGACCGACAAATAGTAGAGCTGCTTCACTGAGCTATTTAAGTCATATTATTTTCAGCTGGAGAAAAATGAAGAACAGCCTAGGGAGCCCCAAAAATATGATACATTCATGCAAACTAAATTAGATTTGTATTTTTTTTTTTTTTTGTTATTAGTTTGAGAAGATAAAGGATAACCTTTTCAAGTTTTACTTTGCTTGGCATTGCAGATCTTGAACACAGAACTTCATGAGTATTAATAAACTCCAGTGCTATTGCTGATGTGCTGAGACTAAAACCAGATGGAACTACTGAAGTATTGTTGTATTTGGAATGTCTATGCAGAGTCTTTTAAAACAACATTCAGTTGCACTTAATTTTTTTTAATCATGTGGTGTCAAATTATACACCACTGTGCAAAAACTTGTCAAGCAGACTCTTGAGAAAGCATCTTTGCAGGTTTGGGGTGCTTTTGTTTTGTTCTCATTTGGTTTGGTTTGTTTGTTGGGTGGGTTTGTTTTTTTTTTATCGGGGATTGGTGGGAATAAGGTAAATCTGCAACTCTGACATTTTCCTCTACAGTCTCACTGCTGTCTTCCTGGGTGCACCAGATACCTTTGCAGTCTCAGTGGCTGCAATAATGACAGTACATAGACTTGGGGAGGAGCTGGAAGCTAAGACTAGGCAAAAGACCATTCCTCATGTTGGCCTTGCACATGTAGCTCTTCTCAGAGAGCACAAGGCAAAGAGATATTTCAGCTACCTGTTTGTACAATTATAATTGGTTTTCAAATCCTGTATTTTGACCTGAAACTTACACTGGACTAAATCTGGCTACTGTATAGCATGTCTCAGCAAAGCTTCCCCACAAGCAATGGAGCCCTTCTAAAGAACAAACAGGGCTAGTCTCCAGTAGCAGTCAATTCCTACGCTGCAATGCTTCCAGAATCACTACCAAGGGGTTCAGGAAGAAAAGTTAAATAAGGGAAGCATAGTGGATCCATTGTATTCTAAGCCTCCTGCCATTTTCCATCACTTTCACATTAAAAAATGGAACATTTGAAGGCATCCTCAGGGTACATACTTATTTTGAGTTATTGCTATTGTTGTTAAACTAGACAGAAGCTCAGCTGAACCAAGAAGTGCACAGACAATTGAAAAAAAAACTACCCTTAATCCAAAGAGTTTACAGACTGAGTTTACACTGCTGAACTGGGCAGCAGTAGAGTCTCAAAAATATGGCAAAAGATATCAAAATACCTGTATTAAAATGAAAGGTGAAATTAACAGACAGAAAATGTTCAGCTTTTCTGCATAATCCAAGGTCTATGTTAAACTCCTAGCAGAAGAACCTGCTTTTTTGCATCTCACACTGTTCCTTAAGAGATAGTTTTATGGGAGAAGACCATATTGACAAATCACCCATGAACTAATCTCTTCTGTATCTTTTACCCTCACTAACATAAGCAACTCAGGAGTTTCTCAGAAAACTAATTTTTAGTGAGTAACTAAAACATTCATAAGATGAGCTGCAACCATTTGCTGTATGTTGACTATGTCAATGTTTCTTCACAATCTTTTTCAATTTTTGCTCCTGTATTACATTTAAGATTACAGACTTCATGGAGGAGAGGCCACTTTTTAATTTTATTTTATTTTATGTATGCTGATGGAATAGCACATATAGGGATATGTTCTTCAAACATACATGTTATAATAAATAGATTAGCAACTTCAAGACCACCACTAATTTGTCCTATACAGAATTTAGATTTCTAAGTTAATTTCCTCCCCAATTTCATGTCAATAAATTAAATAGAAATGTTTAATCTAATTGTATTGAAGAACAGCCAGACTCTTTGAAGAGTTTAAGTAATGAGAAAAAAATTTAGAGAGGCTACTTATTGCATTGTACAAATAAGCTGACACATACAAGAACCATCCATCTTGCATTAACAATAGGTATTTGCATCCTTCTTCTGAGCCTTCTATCTTTTAGGAATTCATTGCAAAATAAAAATATAAATTCATTAATCATCTGTGTGCTGAAGGACATTACAGAAGTAATGCTTGCCCCATTATATCTTGAACAAAAAATTATGATGGTTTTCCAAGAGCAGGAGAAGCCAAGAATACCAATTATGATCCTCTCATTTAAACAAGATAGCAACTTTCTCTGATCAGACAACCCAACTGCAGGTATGAAACCACTCTGTAATAGTTACAGTTGTCAGTAATTCTGATTTCCATGTATGAAAAATGTATGCAAGTTAGTTAACAATGCATATTGCAGATGCAACCTCAAATAATTGTTTGCCTAGTAAAAATTTGGAATATGAGGAAAAATAATATTTCTCAGCTGTGGTGCTGGCTGTGGTTTTAGTTTGTTTTGCTTTTCCATTAGGAATCTGGTATTTGTGGCTGACATTTTTATTGCATTAATGGCAGGAAACAATATGAAAAGAATGCAGACAGAAGTGGAAAACATTAGCAGAAACATTTAGACCCATTGCAGGAACATTCTAATTATGATGGTGAGTAATAGACATGTAGCAGAAAAGGCCAGGTTCATTAAGTGTTCATGGAATGAGCTTCACATTTTAAATCTGAGTTTCATGTCTAAAAAGCTGAAGTCTTGCAAAATGTTATAGTACTTTTATTCTCCATTTTGCTAGATATGGGTCCCTTCAGTTCTGCAAGTTACGAAGTACAATAGCACGAGACAGCAAAAATTTAAAGCCATAATCTAAGTTGTATCATCACACAGCTTCTCTGAAAGTCTGATTATTAAAAACCATCTAGGGTTTAGTCTTTAATTTAAGGTACTGTTGAATGTTTTAGGTTGTTTGTCTTTGAAAAGACTGGCTGAGTTTCTAGCATTTGTAGTTAAAGGCTGAGGCATGATGAAAATATGGGGTCAAGGTGTCATGCTTAATTTGTTGTTATAGGGAGCACAGTATATTCTGTACTAATTGCATTTACTCACTGCCATATTTACTTTCATTAAAAAGCAACGACAAAACAAACATCACTGTTTAGTTTTACTTGACAATGCAATGGATCTTGCCATTTGCTGAGAAGCCGAACACACAAAAAACCCCTTATCGCATCTAGCTTTGTCTTGTTAAATAATGACAAGCTCTAACCACCAGTGAAGTTAACAGAAAACTTCCCCTTACATTTCAGCAGGCATTGGATTAAAGCATTGTTTTTTGGTGAGTCACAATTTGCTACAGCTGTCATTTTATCAGTGTTGCAGACCTTATTTGTGTTTCAATGCACACGTTTTTCTTATTTTGAGCTTTGGATGTTCTCTTGTGGGCTAGGAAGGATGGCTTTTTCAGGAACTGATGTATTTATTTTTTGAAGACAACTGAATGTGAAATTCAGTGTATTCACATACACATATACACATTCAGTGAATGTGTATTGAACTAAATATAAGTTAGTTCAGCTGCAGAGATTAGCAGCTAAACTCTGTAGAGTGGCTGCAGTTGGGTCCTACAAGCATGTAGAAGTTATTAACTGTACCTAGTGACTAGTCCCCCAGGTTCAATGGGACTACTCACTTCAGGAATTACTGATGCACATAGCTGTTTGCAGGATCAAAGCCCCACTATGAAGCAGAAAGAGAACATCCCCTTGGAGTGAGCTACCAAACAGAAAATACATGAGGGGTAAGGAACAAAGAGATATTTCAAGATGAGGTACTGCACTGAGAATAGATGAGTCATGGAAAAGATGCTAAGTGATTCATTAATAACAAGAAGCTTAGCCAATAAGGAATGTGAAAGTACGAAACTAATGACTGTGCTTTTACATTACTACCAAACTATTTGCTTTTGTAAATTTAACATAGGAATGATTTTCTCCCATTGTGAAAATTTATTATGCAATTAGTTGTCACTTTAATAAACTATATGCACGGCTGTGATAACGGTTGCTCAAAATACTAAGGACTTTTCAGTTTTTGTTTTAAAAAAGAAAAACACTAGGAACTTCAAGTCCTGCCAATTTTTCCTCCCTGCCAAGTCCTATTAACATAAATGAACGGTTTATTTTAAGAAATGCCTGATAAATTACTCTACACAATCGGTAATGAGGGTACTGTCAGCAAAGGAGAATCATTTCCAAAATTTACTTGGCACAAATGAGTGGCTGACTAGCTCACAATCATGTTACATGTCCTGAGGCCCTGTTTAATTCCATAAATCTGCCTGACCTCTTCAGGGTGAAAATTTGTGATTCTATAGAACAGGTAGATGGGTAAACTTGGTCTGTTTGTGCATTTTCTCCTTTTTAAGAAAAACTAACACAAATTATCCATAGGACTATTCCGATAGTTTTCTCTTTTTTTGGCATACTGAAGCTCCAACTTAAAAGTTATTGCCATAGGTTGTATGTTAAAATTGCACATCTTTTTTATCACAAATTACAAGAAACAAAAGCATAAAGACAAGACTTATACCATTTCTTAAGAAAACAATGAGAGGCATGAGTCCTCATCATGCTTCAATTAATCTCAACATCAGTGTGTTATCTAACAAATCAGTTCTCTTTTCATTTTAGCATATAGTTTCAAAACTAGAGAGGAATCCCTTGGCACAGATTATTGTGTCAATTAGCAACTGAAGCCAATAATCATTCATCATCTCTTCTAAAGAATCCCTGGTAAAAGTCCCTAAGTACTTAATCATCATTGCTATGGAATTCATTACATTAAAGCAGGGAGCAAACCTTTCAAAGAAATAATTTAAGATAATAAGATCTTTAAAAAAAGGTCTAAGATATCACTTGTGCTCTACTCTCCCACCACTGCAAATTACTTCCAATTGTTATTCCTCTTTTTAAAAAGTTTGCTTGTTACTGCTTTGTCCAGTCTACTCTTACAAGTCCCAAATTATAGTATTCCCATACTCCCTTGCAGACTGCTTGACTAGTTGAATTTTCTTTTCCAATTTTCACAATATTTTTAATATAATTTAATCTGCACATTCTTCTTGTATCATCTGCCAAGTTCCTCATGTCTAACAGTATGTTATAGCTAAACATTCGTATCCAAATATGTCTGACACAATACGAATACGCAGGCAGTCTGTATAAAGTACAGACAAAAATAAAAGGTCCCACAAGTCTCATGAAGTTTCACAGGAAGAGAATACACACCAACACCCTCCCAAGAGGTCTGATTTGAACCCAAATCTGCTTGTCAGTGCACAGCTGTGGTGCTGTTAGTTGCACTACCTGCCATTTGACAAGGAAGCAAAAGGTCTGGAGAGCTGAGGAAAACACCCTGAGAGCAGGAGAGTGCTCTGCAGGCTCACTTATGGGGCTGAAGTTCTCCATGACACATCCAAAGGTATCCATAACTACTGTTAAATCCAGAGTGGGCTAACAGTCATGATACTTCGAGGATTTTCTCAACAAGGAGTTTCAGTCCTGAGATGACTGTGACAAAACCACTCTCTGGCAAGGTTTGCAAAGACAGCTTCTCTTCTCTGGGGGAAGGATTTTAGCCATGGTAAAGTTTTCATTCTAAGAAACATATGCATGTTAAAATGTAGCCTAAAATTTCAGAAAAGTTTATCTCTACATGAGTGTAACTGTGTCAAACAGCAAGAAATTATGTACTCAGAGACTCTAAAATCTCTCAAGCTTTCTCATTTTTCCATTTTAAGTTGATTCCAGGCAGCTGCCTAATAAAATACTTCTTTTCCAAAGTGAGGTTCAGAACACAAAACTTTACTTAACCTGTATAAAGTACATACCACCCACTTTCTCAGAGTATTGAGGAGCAAAAGAATGAACCTGCCAGGTCAGACACCTTCCTGGAAGGCTGCATTTCCCCTCTCAAGCACAGCGTTTGACATCAAAAGGGAGGAATGATTTTCACTTTTTGTGTTTTATCCTGATGTTGCAAAGGATACAGCGGATAAGCAGAAAGAAATCTGAAGTGTTTTTAAAGATTTTTTTTCCTAGTGTTATTTAAGACTCTATAAACTGCTTACAGGTACACTGTAATGGGATGGTGGGAACATTTTCACCATACCAGTGCTGTGTTCTCCTGCAGCTACAGCTGTACAGTCACCAGTTCTGACCACAGAACACCTTCAAAATGGCCTGCAGAATTGTTCTGCTGAAACTCAATGAATCAAGACTATAACTTAATATTGCCATTGCCATAGCCATATGTATCTTTATTTTACTTTTACTTCAAGCAAACTATTAACAATTTTTGAAAGAAATGAGATTTTGAGCTTCTGTTGGCATCAAGAGTATAGTAATTTCTTTTTTTTACTTCCCTGTATATCACTTATTTACTTTGATTTGGATTTTTTATTTTGTATGGGTACTATCTTCAGATTTCCCTCTGCTAGTAACATCAGCCTTTAGTTTCTATTATTGCTGCAAGTGGATTTTTGATGGCTGAACCAGACCTGTACACAATGGTATGAAATGATCAACATTTTACTGATTTTTTTACTAGTTCATTGCACAGTCTATTGTTTCCTTTTTGCACAGCAGACTTGGTTTATCTGTATCAAGGTAAAAATCAGAAAAGGAGATGATAGAGTGAAGGGAAAGAGATGCAGAAATGTGAAAGTTGAACAATGCAAAGTGAGAACTACTTACTACTGTTCTTGCTCACAAGCTCTTCATTGCCAGATTGACTCTCCTGTTGCCCTTTGAGCATCCAGGATAATGTGACCTATTTTGAGCTGATTTGGAAGCCCATTGCCAGGTATCCTAAGTTTTCAGACAGTCTGGTACTTCAGGCTTTGCAAAATATGCCTTTACATATGCCCTAGCTCCTGTTACAGTCTTTGTTTACATGTCCTCCAAGAAGTCTTAAAGCAACTGCAGCAGAAAGCTTGTCTCTTGGTTTTATTGACTTTTCATTCAGATCTATATTAGTATGTCTGAAGTCTATTTCAGGCACACTAAATATGCCCTCTAAATCTTCTAGGATTGCTGTTAGGTCTCCTTAAAAAAATCTATTATGCATATACAGTATATCCCTCACAGACTAAACCAGAGTAACTTCCTGTGATAAGTGCCCCTTCAGACTGCCATGGTTAGTACAAAAGCTGATTTACTACTGCCAGGTCTTCAGGGGGCTGAGTGAAGCGCACCATTAGAGATGCAGTTTTTGTCATATAAAATCATGTCTAGAATTCTGGAAGGCATGCCTTGCTGAATGCATCTATCATATGCAGGGATTTTCTTGGGAAGTGCCTTATTTTCATATTGTACTGCTAAAGTTTTATGAAGAAACAAACCCGAGTACAAACTCACAGTTTTGTCCAGTTCCTTCTAGTAGATTTTGAGCTAATGCTGAAAGGTGAATTGAGGGAACTGCATTTCAGAAAGCATGGCTCTGTGTTTCCTTTTTATTTCTTGTCCTCAGTACATGTTCTGGGCTGCTCAGTGTTCATTAGCACTGTGCCTAAGCTCCTTCAGAACAAAGTCATTTTGCTTTAGCTACCCTATAAAGTCTTAAGAGCAGTACCTCCTCATTGTTTTAAAGACCTTGGGTAATTCCAGAAAAAAATCACTATGTCTAAGAGACATTGGACTGCTTTCATTTTGAGTGCTTTCCTAATTGCATTGACTTTTCCAGGGTCTTGCTGACATCTCTCCAGATGTCAACAGAGAAAACATAGTTTTGCTCAAGTTCAACACGTCTACATTTAACTTCATATTTTGCTTATTACATAGTGACATTGACTGTCTCTTTTGTCAGATCATTAATTTTTAATAGCTCTGTCATCAGCCTCAAGCCACATTTTTGGGAGTCCTTCCCATCTTTAATTTATATTGCAACACCTCAGGAGTTGGGAACAGGTCAAAAGCATTTACACCAAGCCATTATCTTCCAAAAGGTGTAGTCAGTGTTGTCACATGGCTCAAATCACAGAGTGGTAAAAGTCTTATGCTGACGAACAGAGGGTTTAAATAGACAACAGCTTATAGAATCTAATGTATATTAGGGCTGACATACATATATCCAATTATATGTTTTGCGGTTTGGCTAAAAGAAGATCCTCAGTTTACTACAAAATTTCCTTAAAAATTAGGCATCTGAGTAATTCTCTGAAAGTTTCAATAGATATAATAATTCAAATTCTTGTAGAGCTATCAACTATTTGTTATTATTCTGCCATTATTGAAAACTGAATTTTAGTCGTCTCACTGCATCGAGGCTTATTTCTGACTCCCACTTCATTTTTGTGTGTCTGATTCCCTGAATTATAACCTTACATTTTCTGGAAAGGAGAACATGCACAGAGAACACTCTCTCCTCTACCATGCTCAGAAAATTAATACATTGTGTATGTAACAACCCCTAATTGTAAAACTTTTTCTCCACAGGCTGTATTTGCTCTTTGGCTTCAAATACCTGCCTCATGAATTCTAATTTTCCAGATTAAAGTCATCCAGTTTGGTAGGATTAGGCTGCTGATGGCTTCACCATCCAGCTGGAGTCAACTCATTAAGACCTAATGGAAGAGTTCTGAAAATAAACAGGCTGACTTCATTCTTCTGCATCCTTCTGTGCATCTGATTTATCTGGACTCATGCAAGACAACGAGAAGACATCTTTTTTTAAACTGTAATCTCTATGTCCTCCATACCTATTACCACTTCCTCTATTTCCTGAGCTCCAATACACAGGACAGAAAGTCTTGCTATGCTGTCTGTCTTTTCCATGTTTTTGCTGGGAACCAGACAGGGTTAGTACTGTCTTCTGTATTGTTTCACTTAGTACATATCCTGCAACACAACACTTGCGTTCCTGTCCAGTCTGCCTCTGTCCTGTTTCCAAATTTTCTTTAGTTTGCCCTTGTTCTGCATGGATAACACTGTCTTAATTCCCTTGCTAGACAGTTCAGCTGCCCTTGCCATTTGAAGAAATTTATCTGTTTCTTTCAGCATTATCCCCTATGTGCTGGAATCAATTGCCCCATAAATGTTTCTGTCTCTCATTAAGTGATCTTTTGTATCTCCAAAAGTACATGTGGATGCCAGATTATGTGACTGTGAGGCAGGCATATATTGCCCCTTATGTTTCTCGGGTTCAGATAAAAACACAGTCACATTCCTTGTAGGGTTACAGTATATCAAATACTTTTACTAGCTGCTACGGTGTTTTAGGTGTTATTTGTGCCAACTATGTCTCATTAACTTCTCTTTTTCACCAGAAGCGGTAGTAGAAATGTTTTATTATACTTTTCTCATCATTACAGTCCCTAGCCAATGCTTTATTCACTATATATTAGTACTGTTATGCTTGAGTAAGGATTTTTTATAAGGGAATTCAGCTTTATTAGTGGACTTAAAGTCTCATGGCTGTTCATTGCCTCATGGCTCTTTCTTTTCTCTCTTTAAAGCTCCTGTTTTTTCTTTCAGTGATGCTTTATTCTTGTCGTTGGTATCACCTGGCTGACTATTGTATCACACTGTTCCTTGCAGAGAGTGAAGATGAGTGTGCCCGGCTCTCTTACAGAGAGTGCCCCACATCTGAGAAGTCTATTACATTACTTGCAGAGGTCATTCAATTGCCATTAGCATCCTAGCCACAAAGCACACAAACTAGCACTTTGGTGACTTCTCCATATTCATATCCTTTTCCTCTTTAAGTCAGTGCCTCTCTGTGCTAGCTCCATGTCTTGCTCAGCAAGGATAAACTTTTGAGAAGACTAGAAAATAGGAATCTAATGAGTTTCTCTATACTGGTAAAGTAACAGATGACTTCTCTATACCACATGCTGCCTCACAATAACTGCTGTCTTTATTCCACGGCGGCTCCCCATTCTCTCTTAAGAAGTATTCCAACAATTTATTTTAAACTAGTTGCTGAGAAAAATGTTTTAACACTTGCACAAAGCACCGAAAACTGAGTGTAAGACAAACTGCAGAAGAGTATCTTCCCTGAAACAATAAAACAGAGGTTTTGCCATTCAGGACCTTAAACACTGCAGCCAGAACCAAGGGGTGAAGCCAATGTACAATGTCACTGACTGATGACAGCCCCTAGGACAAGCAGAATAAAAGGAGTGGGGGGGAATCCCCAAAAGATCACTTTCTTTTTCAGCTATTTGTGCATTAGCTATTCTGCCTGCCCTGTAATTTCTATGACCTCCAAGCCTCCCCAGGATTATGAATACCTATTGTTGACTTAATTGACAGAATAACAAGAAACATCTGCCAAACAAACCCAGTTTCTTAACCTCTGATGGTCTTGGACACACCATGACTGTGAGAGAGAATAATGCATTTTGTCTCTATGAAAAAGCCTGGAACAGATCCTTCCATAGTTCAGGAAGACACTCCCAGTGTAAATCAGAGAACCAATATGCAACAGAAACTTCATAAAGGCTGTCTTGTTATCAGGTGCCCATCTAGTATGGTCTCTGGAATATATCCATAATACTAATGGTTGGATGGAAGGGAAGGGTAGAATTAAGCTGATTAAATAAAAAGGCCTTTCTTGCTAGAAAGTAAGTTTTGAGAGAGGTGGGTAGACACACAGGTGGACAGAAGGTCTAAGGAAGATGTAAATGAGGAGGTTTTTAAAATAGAATAGAACAAAATGGGATAGTTGAGTTGGAAGGGACATACAGATATAATCTAGTCTAACTGCCTCACAACTTTAGCTGTCTAGTAGAGGGCTGGATCTGCTGGTTGTGACTGCATGGAGCTGACTTCAGCAAGGTACTGATGGGTAGACACCTCATTAAAGCATCTCTCAAGCTCCATTCTTCATGCTTTGCTGTCATCAAATGTAGGAAACAGGGAAGTTCATGGTGAGATCTTTTGAATTTAGATTTCAGAAAACCATGAAGAAATGTAGGTTTCCTTGTCCACATCATATTCTAGTTTTAATAGCATTCATGAGGCAGAAGAAGCTCTGTCTCATGGTATAGTTCTACAGCCCCCATCCTCCCCGCCAGCTGAAACTCTGAAAGAAGAGACATCCCCTACATCAATAAATGCTCCTTGTATGAGGAATGAAGGATAGAAATAGGTACCTCCATGTCAGGTGTAGTGTCATGAGTTTCTGCTCCACTTTAGAACTATCAGAGTAGGAAAATATTCCCAGAGGCATGAATAGATCACAGGATCACTGTAAGTTATGAATGTGATGCAAGCAAATACATTCTTGTGTGTCAAGTAAGATATTTCCATAGGAAAAGCAGGCATTGTGCAAAGCCCTGATGAGAGCTCACCTGTACAACTATGGACATTTCTCATTTTTCAGGTTCAAGAAAAATAACTTCCCTCTGGAGTGAATGCAGGCAAAAACTAAGCCCCTTGACTTAGAGCCTACAGAAGAAAATGGCAATTGGAAGAAGCAATACAAATGCTTGGAGGCCTACCATCACTTTCAAGAAAGAGATAAATGATTAAGGCCAAGGAAGAAAAAGAGTTATTGAAGTAAAGAAAAAATATGGTAAAGAACACAAAACATTTGGGACTTCTTTCCAAGATGGCAACCTCATCATAAACAGTGTAGTGGCAAATGTTCATTGGTGAATTGGTGGGAAATCATGCATGCTCTTTACCCCTGCATGTCCAGGGAACCAAACCCCCGCCTTTCATCTCTGGCATCACCACAATAAAAAAATATTTATATATGATGTAAATGCCCTTATTTACATAGTCTGAAATTGTGTACTAATTTTGGCACCGAGGTACAAAATGACAAGAACAATACCTTCCTTGGTCTTTCATTACTTCAAATCTTAAATACTAAATGCAAAAAATATTTGACAGGCTTATAGCTAACACGTGAACATCTTCCTGCAATACAGGGTAGGCAAAAAACTCTTAGAAAGGTTAAAGGGAGAAATTAACCTTGAAAGTTTTACCTCATGGCCAAAGGGTGTTTTATATACTTTATAAGTGTGGCTAGTGGTTGTGTTAAGCATAGGAGCTGTGCAGCTAGTTTTAGTGGCACAAGGGGATGCAATGGCAATAGCAGCAGAGAGCTAAATTCCCAGTTTGTGACAATCATCTTCAGCCATCTTCATCAGATGACAAGCCCCTCAGGAGATAAGATGACCCACCAATCCCTGGAGGTGCCCAATGTTGTCAGGCCTTTTCAGTTCGATAGTAGTGGCAAGACCAAGGGAACATGTTCTTGAGGATCACTGCAGAGCTTGCCATCCTTATCTCCTGGGGAATCTGGGACAGCAGACATATGAAGTGGAATACAGAGATATTGCCAGGGGTCCCAGAGGTTTCAAGCACTAACTGGTGCCCTGGAAGGGCATGGAAAGGATTTTTTTCCCCAAAGGTAAATCAGACCAGAGCATTTGGCAACTCTTGGAAGGCCTTGGGATGGCTCCAAGTAGGGCAGATTAGGATTTGGGCATCCCCTCAAAGGTGTAATCAGTCTGTGGGGCAGGGAGGTGACAGGTTTTGCTCACATGCTCAGGAAATAGCCAATCACCAGCACTGGGATCAGGAAGGACTCTTCCCCTAGAACAGATTAGCACTGATCAGGGCTCCTTCGGTCCCTTTTGGCTCAATGGTTGCCTGCTGCTCTTGCCCCATGAAGATGGCCTCTCATGCCCTGCAGTTTGGGAGAGAATGCCACTTTTTTTGCCCATGGTGGACTAGAAAGTGTTCCTGGGATTTATTTTCCTGGGATATATCTTCCTCTGCAGCACTGATCACAGATTGTTGTCAGAGCTCCTTTGGGCCATTTTGGCCATGTCCTTCTGGTCATGTTCCACAATTGCAGTCCTTATGCCCCTCATCTGCTGAATGAAGCTTTCTAGGCTCCCAGGGCAGGCCTCAAGAGGGGCTCCAAGGGGTTAGCAACCATTCATTTGATGAGAACATCCTGCTTTTGGAAGAAGAATAGAAAGGAATGGAGTAAAAAGAGAATTGAATATAATCCGATTAGAAGGGACCTACAGTGACGATCTAGTCCTGCTGCCTGGAACTTCAGAGCTGATAAAAGTTAAAGCACGGCTTTAAGGGCAGTGCCCAAAAGCCTCTTCAGCACTGACTGGCATGGAGCACTGACCATTTCTCCAGGAAGCATTTTTCAGGGTTTGACCACCTTCTGGGTAAAGAAAAGTTTCCTCATGTCATATGTGAACTTTCCCTGATGGATGCAGATTTCAGGCATTCTCACATGTACAGTCACTGTGAGGCCGAGAAGGGCTCAGCACTTCCCTATCTATTTCCCCTCCTCAGGAAGCTGTAGGGAGCAGTGAGGTCACCCCTCAGCCTCCTCCTCTCCAAACCAGACAAGCCCAGAGCCCTCAGCTGCTCCCCAGAGCACATTCCTGCCAGCCCCTTCCCTTGCTTTGGTGGCCTTCTCAGGACACATTCAAGTACCTTCACATCCTTTTCAAATGGTGGGGCCCAGAACTGCTCCCAGTCCTCAAGGTGAGGCTGCACCAGTGCAGAATTCAGCAGGAAGATCACCTCACTTGGCTGCCTGGTGATGCTGTCTTTGATGCACCCCAGGATGACGTTTGCCCCCTTGGTTGCCATGGCACACACACAGCTGACCCCATTGAGCTTCCAGCCAACCAGCACTCCCAAACCCCTTTCTGCAGGGCTGCTCTCCAGCCACTCCTCTCTCAGTTCAGACTGAGTCTACTTCACCCAAGGTGCAGAATCTGGCATCTGGTCAGTCTTGTTCTGTTTCATGTCATTGATGATTTCACAATGCTCCAATCTCTCCAGATCCCTCTGCAAGGCCTTTTGTCCCACAGTAGAGTTGGCAGCACATCCTAGTTAGATGGAACCACTAAACTAACTCAATGTGTATCAGCTGCAGTCTTCAGATCACTGGCAAAAAGACTGAACAAAACTGATCCTAGAATTGAGCCCTGAGGAACCACTGGTAGCTGGTCACCTTAGAGATGTAACCTGTTCCTTGCAACCCTTTAAACCCTGCCACTCAGCCTGGCCTTCACCAAATGCACATATGTTAGTGTTAGTCTACACAATAAAGGAAGGAAAACACACCTTCATGTTAAATTACTTAATTTCTTCTAATCAAATGGACAGTGTAAATGTCACTCTCAGCATATCCTGTTGTGAAGGATCTCCTTTAGTATACAATATACAGAGAGTGTATGTGTCCACGTTACAGATGTCTAGGCCAAATTAAATTACTGAAAAAAAATGTGCCAAAGAAACTAGGGTCGATGTGGAGGCAGTAAACTCTAATACACAATATTAGAAAAATATAGAAAAAACCCCAAAATTTAAACTTACCCTCTTTTTCACACAGAAAAGATGAATTTCAGTATCATATAGATAACACAACCACAATGCACAATACATATGACTTAAATCCATCCTTTAAGACTTTGAAACAGAACTACAAAGGAAAGAAAAACTATTTGGTTATTTTATCTCTCCTTTTTTGCCAATAGATGCAATAGTATTAGAAAATATAATTTATGTCATATCCTGTATGGTGAGTGGTTATGTAAGAGTGTTCTCTGGTGCATATCTTAGTAATTTGCATTTTTTCCTATTATATAGTTCTCTTACAGCTACATAGATGTAAATCCATTTGATCACCTGGGATTTTATTGTAAGCTGAATATTACCAGATGGAAGAAAACCACTTGTGAGTAAATTTTATATTCATTGTATCTTTGAATTCAAGGCAAAATTGTTTTCTCAACTTGTATGTCTCATTATTTTCCAGTTTCAGTATTTAGGAAAGACTGGAAATACAAGATCTGTGGAAGAAACCAATCTATTATTAAAAGTCATAAGTCTTTCAACGGCTGAGCTGTATGCCAATGACATCTGCACCCAGAAATAACTCTGGAATTAAATATAATCACATTCCTGCCTGAATTGGTGTCTTTGGGTTGGTATTGTAAGTTAACTAGCTAAAAGCTGCAAGCAGAAATCAGCTATTATCCCAGAATGATGAGCAAACCAAAACATAGTCCTTCCTCTCCAAAGTGGGGTTCAAATGTCCTGGTTACTATGAGCAGGACTTCTTTCTTCTTACAAGATAGGAGGTGGTAATGATTACATTTTTCAAATATAAAACTTAATCATGAACTACTAAACACTCTTCTGGTAAAGACATTAAGCACTAGAAGACAGAAATATCCAAATTATGATCAAGCTTTCAATCTTATTTCTTGGTTTTTTAAAAAGCCTCTACAAATGGATCCTTTTAATATTTCTGCATAATTATCACTCACTATATTAAAAAGGGTACCATAGATTAGAATCTTTGATTTTGTTTTGCATATATTAGGTTTCCTATTTTACAGTGCATTTAGGCTGATTATTCAGAGTAAATTTAGTAAAATTGTATGACAAAGCTCCAAACAGAGTCTTCAAAGAGTAGAGAACTTTTACTGAGGACGTCTTATTGCAAATGAAACAATATTTGTTTAATTCATTCATCCTGAATTTAAAAATTATCCACAATTTACTAAGGCATTAAATATCAACAATGTATTCACAACAAATCATCAGAGCATCTGATGTAAGTTCCCTGAATGTACATACTATGTATATACATAATTTGAAATCTGTATTATAAATAAATAACTTTTTTTTTCCCCTGGCTTAAAAATAATTTTTCCTGGATATTAAAGATAAGTAAAATTACCCATAAATATTGTTCAAAGGTGAGCAGGTAAAAATTCACTGTAATACCAAGGATCAACTTTGGTTTCAATTACAAGAATTTTCTTTATACAAGATTTTGTACAAAAAAAAATTTTAAAAAGAAAAATGTTTATATGCTAGACAAAAAATATTCAGATTTCTGAATTTTCTGAATCACCTCTACCTATAAATTATATGCACTAATGACCTTATTCTTCTCTCTCTACACTTTAACACCAAACAACCTCCTTGGGTTGTCAACTGTAGAAGAGTTTATAATATATTTACATGTGATATACAAGTGTAATAGATATTCTGTTATTGAAGTATATTATTATATTTAATTGTGACTGGTACCCAGCATAAGATTAAATTCCAAGAGTAAGATAAGACTTTAGACTTCTAAATAAAATCAATGAAGCATTTAGGTTCATGTCTGTGTACACTTGGGGAAAACAATACCAATCTATGAACATATCTGAAAATGAGAAATATATGCTATGCCTCAAAATACAGCAAGTAAAAACTTCTTACATGTAAAAAAATCCCAAATCAAAACAACAAATACAAAAAAAAGTAAAAGTAAAAAATTAAATTCAAATTCATGGAAATGGTAACATTGCTTCATGAATATTGTTGGTGGGTGATGTTTTGAAGTGGTGAATTTCTAGCAGTGAGAATCTGAAAGTCACAATAAAGTAGCAAACAAAGTATTGCTTTCTTTCTTGAAGGAAGATTCCAAGGTATCACCACACTAGCTAACATTTTGAAACGCTTAAAATCTGTCAGAATAATAACTTTTAGTAGGTGAATGGCTTAACTGGAAGACACCAAGGGTTTTCTTTCAAGTTCTGAGCTACTCCTCCAATTTATCTTGTTTTCCTCCAGTAGGTTTCTCTACATTGTCATCCTTGCAAAAGTGCTTGAAAAATACGTTAAGAATACGTGGTCTCTTGCAATCTAGCATTGCCATGCAGCCATGTCAAAGCTACATTTTACACATGTATTCTCACAACACTTTTAGAGGCAATAAAAGCTAGAGCATGGTACCTAAATCCACAAGGAACAAAAAGACAGGTCAGCATTTCTGAAGGTTTTGTCCTTAGGAAATCTAAGCAAAAATGAGGAGTAGAAAAGTAAGCTATTAAACTCTACATTCAGTTTTGAGATAAAGCAACTACTACATTATACAGTGGGGACATTGATTTGTGAGTAGTGAGGAAGTCAGAAAGTAAAATTTTCCTTTCAGGATCTAGAACACAAGTTCTTTGTGCAACTTTTTCAGAAGTTACCAATGGTAAATGCTACCAAGACAATAATCTGTAGCACTTTTTAAATTTTCCATCCCCCTATGTATGAAATATGAAAACTAGAATGTTTCCTATTACAGGAGAGTTTTCATCATAGATTCACTCATAGGGGGATCTATCTCATAATCAAAACAATGCAGCTAAATTTTTTAGCACTAATCTTGTGATTTCTTTAGAATACAATTCAATTGCTATGAGTCTATGCAAGCTTGTATGTCTATGTATGGACTTGAAATAGCAGATGTGTCTATGAAGTTGTGCGTTGTATAAATTGGATGATTGGAATTGGGTATTTGTGCATCATCAGCCTTCAAACTTTGTTTTGCCCCACATGTTTATAAATTGTACTGCCTTTTTTTTCACAAATGGGCCTGATTTTCTGTTCCATGTGATGTCTCTATAAACAGCCTGCAAACTTCTGCTTCATTTAATCTCTGCATCTAGTTGAAAACCGATGAGGAACACTCCACTTACATATAAATCAATTTTTTTTTTGTTCTGCCAAAGACACAATCTCTAAATAACTTTAATTCAAAGCAATGAACTCACATTAGATTTTAAAATTCATTAAGTTATAAATTCCATTTAATAGATCATTTATTTGCTTTTATATGGGTAATCTGCTTTTATTTTCTCTGTTCAGTCTAGTTTCAGAGAGCCAAACAAACAAGGATTCTGTGTTTTCTTAGGGAATTCTGTTCTATACCTTAACAGACTGTGTCAGGAAGATTTTTCTAATCCAGTCTCAACCCAATCCCTAGTGCTTCAACAGACCTTGGATTAAACTGGTTCACATCTATTCTGTCTTGGTTTAAACCTCTTACACACTGTTAGGATTGACAAGCTAGTTTTATTTGCCTAAAAAAAGTTTATGTTTAGCAAAAAAAAAAGTCAACATTTGAATCAAAATTGGTGACTGATAGCAGGTAAATAATAGTCCCATAAAAAAATAAATGGACTGTCTAGTCATAAAACATTCAGAAAAATTCTTGGGAATTTCCTTCTCTCCCAGAAATCACAAAAGAATTCCAGAATAATTAGCAAAATGGCAGAGGGCAAAAGAGGTGGCAGCAACAATTTATTTTTGATAGCCCAAATTAAGGCATCCATTAGAACATCCAAGACTCAGGTTAAAATCACCAGGTTTTGATTCTGATGCAATATGGCATTAATTTCTGAGCTGGACTTTACTAGAAAGAATGGTAAGTACAAGGAAGAGGGGCAAAAATAATTTCAAGTTCACAGTGACTAAAAGGACTTAAATATTCCCTACTTCAGGAGCTATAGATAAATTTACTAACATACAACTGGTACCCACTATTTACTGGTGGTTGGCTCTTAATCAACTGAACAACTAAGTTAACTGTATAAGACTTATTTTGCCCCTTATTTCTATCCAATAATTATTTTCATAAACTACAAGGAAAAATAGCAACAATTTTCACAAAATATAAACATTACAATTTGGGAAAAAATATAATTAATTGTGAGTTTTATTATCTCAATCTTTTGTATGAAGAAGTGAGAAACATAACTTCATGGGCTAAGAGACATTCCCAAAGTCAGTCAGGAAGTTTGTGATGCACTCTACACAACTGCAGTTTTTCCTGTATATCTACAGTACACAGACTTCAATAAAAAAGACAAAGTTACAAAACTGTAACTGCACTGTGTTTACACAAAGGACCTGAAAAGATATGGGCTATTTACCCTGCATAGTTTATCAAAAAGTTATCTAGATAAAATTTTGGTCATGGAAGTGCTTTCATGGTAAAAAAAGTATTTAAACCTCATGAAAGATACAAAAGAGTACAGTTTCTCTATTAAACTGGAGATCATGTATTTTTTAACAATTAAATTAATCAGGCCTTTAAAGACAGATGTAGATATTTGGTGAATTTTCCATCTCTTGAGGACTTCTGAAAAAGACTATAGTCAAACATACGTGAAAGAGTTACATTGATGAGATCCTATGGTCAATGTGACAAAAAGGCAAAACACTTGAGCTAATGGCCAGTCCTGACCACAAAATTGTTCAGTCTAGATTCACAGAAAACAGGCTAAGTCCAATCACTCTTACCATTGATGGGAAGGCAGGGCTTGGGTCAAGATGATACGGAGGAAACACAAATGAGAATAAGTCTACTCAGTGTCCTAGGGATTAAGTAAAATTGTCTAAATGTTTAAAACATATTTTTACATTTAATGAAACCAACTCTTTCTTAACTGACAGTAGATTCCTTTTCCTGTCCAGTAATTATTAAAGATCATAAAGATATATGAAAAATTTATAGGTGTTGAAGTAATTTGGCTGTTTTACAACACACTCGAGGCATGCACACATATCTTTACAATCACACACCCTGAACTATGTGAGCACCTGGCTGTGCTTGTTACAGAGTGAGAGTTAAGAAGCTACTTTCTAAGTTATTGTTATTTATAAAGAAAGAAGTGGGAAAAACATTCATACAGAAGAAAAAAACACATCATTTCAGACATTGAATTCTAGGACAATGACATTGGTGGGAAATTCATTAGTTTATTTGGCTATTCAGTCAATGCTTCAGCTTTGACCCCCCCCTCCCTGCCCCCACCATGTGACAGCAACGAGTTACTCTTGAGTTAACTCTCCATCAGAATTATGTCCAGTTTAAAGAAAATCCTAGTATAGCTTAAGATACATGCAGGAAAATATAAAGAAAATATTCTCCAGGAACTAGAAGTATAATTACCAATCAACATTCAATATTTCAACCACAACTTGACTTATTATCTATAGAGCACAAAAATGTCCCCACTTTTCCTCTGAAAAATTTTTATTTTTCCTCCCTATATAGCCGTGCCAGATCCTGGAAAAAAAAATACATGATGCAAGAAAAACAACTTTGCCAGATCCTAAGGACCAACAAAGAAACCTAGGGTCTGATGAGAAGAAGAGTCTGGCTCAGAGACCTTGAACAGCAGTTCTGGAGAGCCATTGCTTGTGTGACACAGTCAGTACTGGTCCCAGTCAGTACTGCTACTCAGTTCCTTTGAGACTGATGGAAAAGTCTTCCACTATTTCTTAATTCCCTCCAACAGCTGAAGTCCCAGAACTAGGTAAGGAACAGCTGCCTTTTCTTCCTAAAAATAACTTTAAAAGTATTAACTGTGGCACTAAGACCATTCCAGAAGGTATAACAAATTTTAAAATACATGGTAGAGAAATATTGTGGAAATATATGACAGAGGAGCAAAAATATTAAAAGGTTTTTTTATTTGTGTTTTACTTCAAAATGATTCTTAAAAGATTCCAAATTAAAGCATCATTCATTAAAAAGATGTGCTGGTCTTTCTACATAATCAAGAAGCCAATAACATATTCCTGGGCATTCCCACCATCTCTTTTCTGCCTTTGCAATCAGTATGAATATAATGTTTATATATTTATTAAATTTTTTAAAGTATTATGAGGACAGCTAGGTGAGATGTCATACATTATTTGTGTAAGTTCCTGTAATGATCATGGACTCTTCAAAACTTAAATCAGCTCTGTGAATGTAAAAGACATAAATAGCCAGCCCTGATCACTAAAAAAAGTGAATGAAGTAACAGTAATGCTGGTGAAGCTGTTTGTCTCCAATGTACCATAAATAGTGAAGTGAAATTAAAATTTTTCAATCAACATTGGTTATGCACATGCATGCACGCACACCCACAGACACACACACACACACACACATACACATATGAAAGAACACCTGATGAGAAGCAGACAGGATCAGAACTTCAAGCAAAGGATCTTGAAAAAATTGTTGAGATTTTTTATGCTGTTGTTCTTACATTGAATGATCTCCTAACAGCAGGAAATAATGGATTGGAGTACAGACTTCCTTAATTTCCTGCAAACTTCCTCCATGTGGAAGTCACGTTTCTCTGCTTTATATCTGGTCCTACTGAAGCTTCCTCTACTACACTTAGATTAAATGGTCAAAAAATATAGCATGTATCACTCACAGACCTATTTGCTGCCTGTATTGAAATGCTCTGACCAAAAACACATCACTGTTGCTTCCTTAACTATAACTAGTTGTTGTTATGGTTTTTGGATAGCACAGGAATAACAACATGATTCTCTATGATGGTAAAGATGAAAGCCAATTTTATTCTTCTAAATTCTACTTTTATAGAGTAGTTCAGTACAAAGAGCATGATTGGTTATTCAGCGTCTACACCCTTTTGTAAACATTTCTTTCCAGTAAACATATTGGAAAAACACCACCTGTGGATGGTTTCTCACTTCCCAAGGTTTGTTTGAATTCCTCCTGTAGATTTCTCAGGCTAACATGAGAAAGTTGCTCATCTGCCTTTCACACAGACATTGGCATAGCCTAAAGCCTAAGTTCAGACCAATGTCAGGCCCACAACTAGTCTTCCACATACATGAAGAAAACAGGTATAAATACATACATAACAAATAGAAATAAATATTTTAAATAACAGAGTTTTCCCAAGAAATTCCTTCCCTGAGGAATCTAAGTAGTTTTCAGCTATTAACCAAGATCCAAAAAACTGCAAACAATTACTTTGGTAAGACACAGAGTGATTTGTCCAAGGTTAAGGAAGAAATCTGTGGCACAATAGGGAAGTCCTATTAGATTTCTTGCCTCCTTGTCTTATTTTTTTAAACCATTCTTCTAAGAGATTGATAGCAATTAGTCTCCATGGAACATGACACATTTAATGAATCATACAACAGGAAAAGCCTACCTCTGAAAAAAAAATCCTTCCTGTTTCAGTAGTATATTTGTAATGCACAGTGACAGGAGAAGACCGGAAAAAGGGACATTTCTCCTGAGTGGGTTGATTAATTAACTTAACTTGCCTGAATTCAGTCCAAGAAATCTATGTCAAGAAGGAATCCTGTACTATTTTTCCTAACTGATCTTGGAGTCCCCCAAACACTTTATCTCAAGAGCACAGAAGGAAATTATGAAACCAGGTATGAAATTGGCCTTTCTGAGCAATAAAGTCATCCTTGATGCACATCACGGGCCAAAGGACAGGCATTGTGTTTATCAACTCAGGAAATGGGGATGAGAAGAACATATAACATAAACATTATCAAAACTAAGAATATTTGTTTTGTCTGGAAGAGGTGATTCACACAATTTCTACAGTTATATTGTTTCCTGTTTGATCAGAGATGATTTCAAAGTCTAGGCTTATCTAGGCAAATCCCCAGTTTCCTAAGGCTTGGAAGGGGGTCAGAAATGAAACTTAGTTCACAAAGGTTCCTGCTAGATAACAAAATTCTAAAAATGTTAGTTTCTTAGGGACAGCTGAATACACTGTAGTTTTTTCATTAAAAAAATAATATTACAAATACTGTTTTGACTTTAAAAAACAACCGTCAACCTTTAAAAGTCAACATTAGAGACTAGATAATGCAGAAGCTGGCAGTATTATTATCTGAGTTTACTAAACCATATAAATGGACTGTAATTGAAAAGGTTTGGGAAAGACTGTATCGCATCCATTAGCTTTTTCTATGTAATCAATACAGGTTGGGAGTACCCATTGTGCCCATACCAGCACTCAGAATACTCAGTGGCTTCCAGAAATCCACATGCTACCACTCTTTGTAAAAGTTCATTACTTGTTGGCAAAGTAGTTCAAGACTAACCCAGATGCTAAAACATCTCGAAATTTTGTCCCCTTACTTACCTGTAGTGTCTCTGTGCCATCCAGTATCATCTGCAATCTGGCACTGAATAAAATATTATTTTTTGTCTCCAAGAGTACTTTCTGTGCTCTACATTTCTCATTTGATTAAAGTGTGCCATTTCTCCTTCAGATCTCTGTGGAAAGGGCTAAGCACAACAGAGCTGAGGAAGAATTACTAATGTTATCACAGAATAAGAACATAATCGAAGTTGGAAAGGACTTCAGGAGGATTCCACCCTTATTTGGATAAAGTCAGAGTCATGTCCTAGGTCAGATCAGGTTGCCCCTGGCTTTACTTAGTTGCTCCTTGAAAATGTCTAAGAACATAGTATGCAGATCTCTCTGGGCAACTTCCTCCACTGCCTGGCTGCTGTCATGATGAAAAAGATTTTCATGATATACAGGCTGAACCTCTTTTGTCTGTCATCCTTCCACCATGCACTACTATGAAGAACGCAGTTTTTCACATTGTTAATCTTTCTGTAGGTCCTGGAGGGCTTCTGACAGGCTCCCCTGAGGCTGCCTTTTCCCCTGGCTCTACATTTCCAGCTGAGGTGCTCCAGCTTCTGATAATCTCTGGAGCACTGCCCTGAACTAAAAATGATTTAGTCGTCTTCAGGTACAGAAACAGAAAAGATTGATTAGTTCAGCCCTACAATCAGATGAACCATTTCTGGCAAGAATGACTCAAACAGGGCTCTCTCACAGTCTTGCACATTCTATGTAAGATATGTCAAGTGTATGTATATGTCAGTTCTAGAATAACATAATGACATGAATATATGGATTTATATAGGTGAAACATTACCCTAATGAAATCACTGAACTACCACAGAACCACATTTTTCTTCAGAATGCTCTCACAGTCTTTTATAGAGTCACTCTTAGTCAGTGACAATTAACTCTCTTTTTCACATTCATTCTTCAAGCTGAGATATCTTGATACTAGTAACAGCAATGCAATGTATTTGTATATAGACATTTTTCATGAATACTTGAAACAAGAGATATCAAAATGCAAGATCTCTTTCTTTGCTACCATAATGATACATTCTGAAAAGAAAAATTAGTAGAAAAATGTTTTTGTAGTACAACTTCTCCCGCTCCCTTTTCACCAGTACCCTATAATGCACTTATCAGCACACAGTATACCTTAGGCTGGGAATCACAAAAACCACAAGGGGGAAAGGCGAGGAAGGAACCAAATTCAATAACTGTATCAAAAGATACTTAAGCAAAGGAGGAGTATTAACTACCAAGTCCAACATTACAAACGTAGCCTATATTAATGTCTATGGCAAAATCTCTCAATTTCAAGCTTCACAATCTACAATGGAGGATTCATACACAGATTTGAATTGACTCTCAAACTGGGGACATGCCTGCAGAAGGACTACTGCAAATCAATATGCTAGACACAGAGGCCACTTGTGATACTTGGAGCTGAAATCTGCCAGCATACTTCACTTAATAAGTGCCTGTCACTGGACTCACAACTTTACTTGGCAGCAAAAGTCAGACCTCTGTCAAGAGCCTCAAGTGTGATGTCCCATTCAATTACTAAAGAACATATTAAAATCTGGCTTATATGGTTAAGAAATAACAGCAATCTATTTTTATTTTGGGATTAGAATCTCCCTAGTCTCTTTAAAGAAAAACATTTTCAGCTTATTCACTTTCAACATTCACATTAATAACTTAATTTCCCTTAATAAGCAATCCTGAGACAGAAACTGAGAGCTTAGAAAACATGTTCTCTACCAAATACAAGATATTAAAATATAACCACACTAAAAAAAAACCCAAGCATTTTTAACTGTCATTGAGAAGAAATTATCTGCTGTAGGCTTTCTTTGCACACTTTTCCCTGTACTCTTCAGATATATCCTTGAGCAGGACAAATCCAGGGTAATTCTACTCTATGATCAACAGTGGCCAAATTCACTTTAGTTTTGGGACAGAGTAATGCACTGTCTTTCCAGTGATATCCATAGATCCATTCTGCTCACACTGAATGAGTGTTCTTCCCCGTCTCCTCCCCTGTCTATCCCCTCCTTATCCTCCCATGCCAGGAAAGGAAGGAATTCTACTTTTCCTGCTCAAATATCCAATAATTATTTCAGCCATCTGTTTCAATACAAGAAACTCTTCATAGAAGTCCATCTAAATGGCAAACCATTAGAGACTAAGATGATTTATTTTAGTTTACTGCAGTGTCTATTACTAGTTTAATAAAATAAAAAATAACTAATGATTTGGGAAGTACTATGGCTTACCTATGTAAAAACTCGCTCTCTTGCAAATACATTCTATCGCTGCTGACAGACATTAGAACATTCCTTTCATCTCTTTCCTCTTCTTGCAGTTTAAGCTATCCCCTTAAGGAGTATTTGCTTTCTCTAAGATAGATTATAAATTGTATGCAACATGAAAACCTTACACACTTCCTCTACCATCTGTAGGCTCTTATTTCTACTTCTTAAAAAAGAATTAAGTCAAAAACCTTTTATTTGTCTTTTCATTTTTGGTAAATAAACCAGGATTACTTTTCTGTAGGAAAATTTTAAAAATTCCTCTTTCCAGATATGTGCATCTAAATTAGAGAAGCATTTTTTTAATACAGTCAACCAAAAATTCAAATCTAGTGAGACCAAATGTGGAATGTGAACTGTCATAGAGCAAATACGGACCATACACATCCACACACATAAACATGCCCTCTATTCATGAAGAAAACATGATCTAATATGGGATTGGTTTCTTTCAAATAATTCTTTCTGCATCCCAGTGTGATTCCAGGATGTGCAAATTAAGAAAAAATTTATGGGTCAAATTCTTCTTAACACTACATGTGCTCAAGTCAGCTGAAATTGATGACAACTGGATGCAGTGTGAGACGGTGGAACTGGCACAGAAAATCCCAATGTAAGGACAAGTTCTTGTAAAAATAGACATGACAATGCCTTGAATGAAGGAAGAAACAATTCTCAATGTGGCTGAGGAGAAAGAAAAGCAGAGAGAAGCAGAAAAATTGACCCAATTGCTAACAGGTTATCAGATGAGGATCAATTATCAAAACCAAACCAACTGCAAGAATCTGTATGTTCATAAGGGCTCTGGTTGAACCTAACCCCATTACATAGCTAAGTCTAATGGGAGGAAAGCTATACTAGTTCCTGATCCATTTAGAGCTGTAAAGAGGAGAGACTAGTTTATTACTTTCATACATACTTCTGTATTCTTTGGAAGTACAAAATAGTTATTTAAGACTTCATTTTGGCAGAGTTTCATTAAGTCTTCAGTACAAATTTCCCTCCTCTTTTTTTAAATTTTTTCTTTTAAACAGAAATATCACTAAAAGAAGCCTGGGTAACTTGAAAAATCAAACTAAATCAAAAACAGATTCACATATTTATGTAGATGATTTAGCAGTAACGTTTCTAGCAGTGGGAGTTTGCAAATATTATCAAATTCATGTTCATGTTATGACAACTGACCAATGGAAACCAGAAGCTATTCTGATACATATTTTAACCCATTTTTCTGCCACTGGAGTGACTACGAGCACAAATGTCAGTCTGGTTAAACTTTTATTTGAGTGACATGTGAAATGTGTCATGTTCCAGCTGAGTTCCAGAACCACGCAGGATGTCATGTAGCATTTAATTTAGCAAAAGAGGATTAAACATCTAACCTGGAACAGCTATCTTCCCAGCTGTTGGATGATTCATTTCCATCACAAGTCCATTGTGCAGTACCTAGGAAAACAAAACAAAACAAACAAAACATGTATGTACTATAAAATACAATCAGTTCCTAAACCCAAGAGGGGAAAATTATTATGTTCTTTCACAGACTCTCTGAAAATACAAGGAGCTACAACACAACACAAGTATTCTGCTTAATGTGTAAAATGAAAGCTTTGATGTTTGACACTATTTATTTATGCAGCTAAATAAATGCTTCACTAAGGCTGCACATACTTTTGGTCTAACATACCTTTAAGCTCTTATAGTCATCATCAAACATAAGGAACTGAGCTGCAAGCATCTTACGATTTCAACCACCAACAGACAACTGGTAGCAACACAGAATGACTATTAAAACCTTCACACCCTTTCATATTAACCTGCAATATGTTCTAAAGGCCTATACATAAACTATGTCCTCTTGTTTGTTTTTGCACTGTTAATTTTGAGCTTGTGGTGGATCATACTGCAAAATGCTGTCTTAGTAGCTTTTACAAACACTTTGGAAAGATTAAATCATTTTGGTAATTTTTCTGTTCTTTTGAGTGGGTATGCCATGCTTCAGGCCCTGTGTATATCTATATGGGATGATTATTCCTCACAATCTTCAGATCCTTTTTATTAACCTTAGCCAGAAAACAATGTGTGATACCAAAATTGTCAAGTAACAGAGAAAAATATATCCATACAAGCAAACTCACTGCTCTTGTTTATACAATTCTGCATCCAAAGCCACTAAACAATATTTATAATTTCTTTACCTATTATTCTTGTAACAGTTACCCTAATCATATAATCAGAATTATTAAAAATAAATAAATAGCCACCCACTAGGCAATTATTTTCATGTCCAATGTAACAAGTCTAGAATGTCTTGCCAAATGTATCAGCTATAGAAAATGAAACACAGGAAAAGCCTTTTAAGTGATCATTTAATGTATCTATCTATTCACCTTGCACCATGAACAACACTAGCAACCTTGACTATCAAGTCAAGTTTGGTCTAATTAATCTTTAAAATTTCAAGTTAATAAGATGAGAATTTTCTTAAGTAGTTTGCACCTTATTCTGCATTTATTACGAGATTTTTTTGTCCTAATACATAATCTGTCTATTAAACATCTTTATTCCTGACTTTTCCCCAACTGAACACTGAAAACAAGTCACTATCATCTTTATAACATTCTTTGATGTACTGGAAGATTGTAATCACATCCTCCCTCAGTCTGCTCTTTTCTAGACTAAACAAAACTAATTCCTTTAACCATTCTTTCCAGGTCAAATCTTGTGAACCTTTTATCTGTGTAGAATAGCCTACTTAAAAAATCCCCATTCCTGAACAGGTGGTGTCAAAAGGTCAGGTCAGCTTTCTCTTAGCTTGTGGGGGGAACCTATTAAGCTGACATTTAGAAATCCAGATATTTCTGATAATAGATGCTGGTGGAACAATGTCTCTTCACTGGTCTAATTGCTTGGCAGTATACCAAATCATTAGCTCTATTTGTCTTTCAGAAGGTTAAAGGCAATTTTGGTAGACATTCAAATGAGACATCCAGATTTTTTTTCCCAAATGACAGAATTAGAAAATCTAACTGCTTGTTTTAATTCATATTTAGAATCTTCCCATTCATGCCCTTAATAAAACAGTATTGGAAGTTTAGCCTCGTTTCTCCACAACCTACTAACACGAGCTTGTTTTATGTGTTTAACTGATTATTTGGGACCCGAATGCAAGAAAACACACTCATTTGAACTTGAAATCCACAGCACACTCAGGTGAAAAAGCAGTTCTATAGAAGGCAAGTTAAAGCATGTACCTTAAAGTGGATTAATTTGGTTAAAGGAAACCATACAAATTGTCCAGCAACTACTCAGGGCTCCAAAATAATCATGTTTTTCTCTGTTCTGAGTCTCTAAATTGTTATTCTCATAAGACAGATCTAAGTTGCTTTTAAAATAAGGGTGTTTTTTGTTGAAGTCAAATTCCAGATCACTTTTCTTAATAGAATGAACTACAAAACCACTGAAGTATCTTTGAGGATCACCACTGCTCCTTTTAATAGAATTTCTTAAGATGCAGTCAAGCTTCCTTATTATTTTCATTATTAGTACAGTGTTAAACATCCCTCTCAGATATTTTCTTTACTCAAAAACACTGAAATTTCTATTAATCTTATTTTCTACAGTAATTAAGCCTATATTGATATACACAGTTCCAACTTTTCTTTTGAAGACAACAATCACCAAGCAATTACTGGTCAACAACTATGGGTTTTTTTCTCTAAATCAGCAACACTGTTTAAAAAAACTGTGTCATTTCCCATTCCATGCATTCCACTATTAGGATTTCCAAAAACAATTTGGAAGAAAAAAAACTTCACCAACTTCTTAAAAAACATGAAGGATTACTGCATTGTAGCCTTGGGAGAATGCAACATTCACATCCGTTATCATCAAAGACAAGGAAGGAAAGGACCAGAGGAAAAAGTAAGACACACTCAATGGTTTTCTCCTCCATTGTCTTGTATAGCTGAAACGGTCATGATATTTCTGATGTGGTAGAGCCCTCTACTGTGTCTGTATTCACCTGAGCTCATACTAAGGAATTGATGAACCAGGAGAATCATGTAAAAGATGATGGCAATCAATAGATCACTTTTTTCCCCCCCATTTGGCTTATTTTTCAGGGCAGAAATACTATGTGATCTGTTACCACATGAGATTTTTTGAATCAAATAATGTTTAGGAGGCATTTTACACTGAGATCACTTCAAAGAAATCAGAAGTACAGTCTTCAGTCATTCAGTACAAACTTTTTAATATGTATTAAAAAGTAAACAGTGTAAAGAGTGTGGCCAGCAGGACTACGGAAATGATTCTTCCCTTGTGCTCAGCACTGGTGAGGCTGCACCTTGAGTGCTGCGTCCAGTTCTGTGCCCCTCAATTTAGGAAGGACATTGAGGTACTGGAACAAATCTGGAGAAGGGCAACAAGGCTGATGAAGGCTCTGGAGTACAAGCCCTGTGAGGAGCAGCTTGAGTGAGGTGGGACTGTCAACTCTGAAGATAAGAACACTCAGGTGAGACCTATAACTATCTGAAAAGAGGATGCAGTCAGGTGAGGGTTGGCCTCTTCTCCCAGGCAACCAATGACAGGAGAAGAGGACAGTCTTAAGCTGCTTCAGGGGAGGTTCAGATTGGACATTGGGATGTATTTCCTCAAAGAAAGGGTGATTAGATATTGACATGGGCTGCCCAGAAGGTGGGGGAGCCACTGTCCCTGGAGGTGTTCAAGGAAAGACTGAACCTGATATTGTTGACATGATGGTCTTTGAACTTATGATCTCAGAGGTCTTTTTCAACCTAATGGATTAGGTTGTGATACCTGTGATACCTGTGATATCATTTTATTTTATTCCAAATACAGACATAATTTCAACTCCGATGACGCATGTAACTAACCACCCATGACAACACAGTTTCCTCTTAAAACTGCCAGGAAAGTTTCAAGTCTATCTATTTCAATTCAACCTAAGGTAAACTTCCAAATCCCAATCAAAGGGGGTATTGGAATCAGAAACATATCAAACATTGTAGTTCCCACCTCCCTCTCCCTGATACAAATTTTAAAAATTCTATTTAATGTGGAGCTATGCACTCAAAATATGCATTTGTACAGGTACTATTCTTTCACAGATTCATCTAGAGTTTAGTGAAAAAGATTTTCAGAGCCACAAAGGAAATGATGTAACCATTTTCTCCATATGTTTGTAGCCACAAGATAGCTGGCTGTTGGTAAATGTAATTACTACTTGTGCCTCCAAACCACAAAAAAGTAATAATAGTCTTCCCTGTACATGCTGAACATAGAGCAATGGCCATAATCACCCCCTGAAGAAGTAACAGCACGTGTTGTGAAGAAAATGTCATACTGGCATTGCATCCCACATCCTAAAAGCACCCTTTCCAAATAAAAACATTTCAAGTAATTTGAAATTTGGAAAGGATATTAAATATATCCCCATCTGATGCCTGGTTCTGCTTGGTCTTATATTTCCAGAATGTTGCTGCACAACAGAATGGTTTGCATGTCAGCATGTTTCCCCTCCACTTTTTTTCAAAAGCATAAATGCAAGTATATTCAAGTTCTGTTGCAAAGTTTGTCTTTCATCACTAATAACTTTACTATTCTTCTTTCCAAATACTTTCTAATATGCAGGGATCACCTGGAGAAGGTATTAGCTCTCTACTATATCTAAGTATTGTATTAACAAATCACATCTATCTCCACTTTACCTTCATCTATCTCTCATATTTGAAGTTTCTTACCATTTCATGAGACAGGACATAATTAGTAATTCGTTGTTTCTTAACAAATTTTTGAATTAATAAAATCTGGCTTTGTTGTTTCCAATTGCCTATTAATTTACCTCTTTTCTCCCTGTCCTGGGGTGACAGGATATTTTCATGCTTTGTATTCCAAATCGTGTTTCTGTTCCCATGTTCTCAATTTGTTTTGTCTATAGCTGAGCCCCTCCCCCGGCTGCTTGCTTTTAGCTTACTTGCTGCTAACTTTAAGCTGCTTTGCTAGCTTTGCTCTCTTACTTTCTGCTTTTTGCTTGCTTTTTGCCATTTTTCTGCTTTTGTCTTTCCCCTTCTTTCCTTCCTCCCTTCCCTAAAGACATCAGACCTGCTTCGAGCCCTGATTCGAGAACATCAAGAAAAAACCCCCCAGAGTCTGCACCTGAGAGAAGCTTTGGCACCCTCCCCAGCAGAGACTGCTCACCCTCTCTTAAACTAGTGAAAACGTCTGTTGTCATCTCAGACTGTTTTTCTTGTGCTAAAAAGTGTTTTTTCATTGTTTCTCAATAAACAAGTTTTTTCCACTTTTCCTCTAAAGAAATTCCTCCCGAACCCAGTAGTGAGAGAGAGAGTTGTAGAGATTTTCCCCTAAATTTGTCCTAAACTAAGACATTTTTGGTGGCCCGTACAGGGGAGACGATCATACAAAGTGGAAAAAACTTTATTCTAATAATATTTTAGTTTCTGTTGTTTTGTGGGCATATTGGTATGTCTCTTTTTGAAGGTATAATGTCATTTGGAGTGAAAGCCTGCCTCTATTTCTGGTCATTAGGGTTCTTTGAAGTTTTAATACCTTTGTGGTCCCTAGGTTTATTCTCTTATCCAGCAATAGCTCCGATATTGTCCCTGATGCATAGCTTTTGTAACCGTGGGGCATTAACCAGAATATTTATCGGGCTGGGCTTGGTTGTGATGATTTGCAAGAGGTTTATAAATATGTTGCTATCGGTTCCAGGAATGTATAGTTCATGGTTGTGGTTGTGTACTCAGTTTGTTAGGGGAGAAGCAGGGGAGGAGGCTTTTCAGCCTTTGCTTTCCTTCTTCTCCTCCGAATTGTTTACATCTCTATTAGAAAATGTTTAGTCCTCCCTGACTGCCAAAGACACAATCTTTCTAGTATTTAATTTAGTAAGCTTTCTTTATACTGTCTGCAGTTTATATAAGATGAAAGCTGAGATTTCTAGAGGGGCTGGTGAGACTCGTGATTTAGGACTTAAACCAAGGGTGAAGAATTCTGAGTGGCGTGGGAAATGGGAGGATATGGGCCAAATTTTAAAGGAGTTTTCTGATCCTGTAGTCTGGGACTTCCCATCTGAACAAATTCAGAACCCAGCTGAGGTGGTAAAGTATCTGAAAGAGAGGTGCCATGGTAACACTAAGGAGGAAAGGATCATTGCAGTGAGCTGGGCCCTGGCACATGCTTATCGCACCCTGCTAGATACTGTAGGGCAGCAGACAGAGGAAAGGGAACAGGGAGATAAATTAGTTACTGTCCCAGTCACTCAGGCTGCAGTAAACATCCCAGGCTCCAGGCCAGTAGTTAAACCAGACAGTAAGCCCCAACCAATGGCTGTTGCTGCAAATACAAAAGGTGGAAAGTGTAAAGCAAAACTGACCGAAGAGTAGAAGATGATGATGATCCAAGAGAAGGACCATCACCAAAATCAGAGACCACACCAAGTAGCACAGATTCCAGAGCCAATATTGATTCCTTCTCCCTGAAAAACCTTCAAAGCCTAAAGAAAGATTATAGGCGACAGCCCGATGAGTCTATAATTAGTTGGCTAGTCCGCCTTTGGGATGCAGCAGGGGAGGCTACCATTCTAGATGGCACTAAAGCAAGGCATTTAAGATCCCTGTCACATGATCCTGTCATCGACCAAGGCATGATGAGGAGGGCTAGCCCTCACAGCCTCTGGGAACAGGTCCTGGACAGCGTAGCACAAAGATACCTGTGTGCAGATGACCTCTATATTCAGCAGACACAGTAGAAGACCATAGAACAAGAGATCCAACGCCTGAGGGAGATGGCAGTGGTAGAGATCATTTTTTCAGATGATATAACAACTAGGAATCCGGACTTCGTACCGTGCACACCTGTAATGTGGAGGAAACTTGTGCGCCTTGGGCCACCTGAATACGCTTCTGCTCTAGCAATAATGAAGCGGGATGAGGTATATGAGACTGTGCTCGATATGGCAAAGAAGCTTCGGGCATATGCGGATGCTGTACATGGCCCGACTCATGCCAGAATTGCAGCTGTGGAAACACGACTGCAGAAATTAGAAGACAAAATAGAGGAAAGTCGTAAGAAACTTAGGGAAGAGATTAAGGAGGACCTCCTCCAAATCTCAGCTGTACAAATTAGAAGCCCTAGTATCCAACGCAGACGTTCCTCTGTTAGAGAGAGAAAGTACACCCCACGAGCTGAGTTGTAGTTCTTCCTACGTAAGTCTAGAAAAAACATGAAGAGATGAGATGAGAAGCCTACTGCTGCTCTAACACAACGGGTGCGTGAATTGAAAGAAAGTAAGAAAAAGGAAGCAGCTCCAGTTGCCCGTAGTCAAACTGTCAGGCATAATGATGATGATGACTTTGCCAATCCCCTTAAAAGAACCTCCAAAACATATGTCTCAAGAAAGAAAGATAACCAGGCTTAGAGAAGCCCTGCCTCTAGCCAAGTAGAGGTCAAGAAAAACCGAGTTTTTTAGACAGTATAAGTTCTATAGCCTAGCACATCAGAGCCACAGAAATATAAAGCTTTAGTTGATACCAGTTCTCAGTGTACCCTAATGCCATCAGAACATGACAGAACAGAACCTATTTCCATTGCCAGTGTGACAGAGAAATCACAAAAATTAACCCTATTAGAAGCCAAAGTAAACCTGACTGAGAAAGAGTAACAAGAACATCCAATTGTGACTGGCCCAGAGGCTCCATGTATTCTAAACATAAACTATCTCAGAAATGGCTATTACAAAGACCCTAAAGAGTTCAGATAAGCTTTTAGAATAACTGCCGTAGAGGCAGAGAACATTAAGAAATTGAACACCTTGCCTGGGCTGTCAGAGAACCCATCTACAGTAAGACTCCTAAAGGTAAAAGAGCAACGAGTATCTGTTGCCACCTCGACAGTGCATCGCCGGCAGTATCGAACAAATCGAGATGCTGTGATCCCCATCCACAAGATGATCCGAGAGCTGGAGAGCCAAGGGGTGGTTAGTAAAACCCACTCACCCTTCAACAGTCCCATCTGGCCTGTGCGTAAATCTGAAGGAGAATGGAGATTGACCGTGGATTACCGTGCTTTAAATGAAGTGACTCCACCGCTGAGCGCCGCTGTGCCAGACATGCTGGAACTCCAGTATGAGCTGGAGTCCAAGGCAGCGAAGTGGTATGCCACAATCGACATCGCTAATGCATTTTTCTCCATTCCTCTGGCTGCAGAATGCAAGCCTCAGTTTACTTTCACCTAGAAAGGCGTGCAGTACACCTAGAACCGACTGCCCCAGGAGTAGAAGCACAGTCCTACCATCTGTCATAGACTGATCCAGACTACGCTAAAAAAAGGTAAAGCTCCAGAACATTTACAATACATTGATGATATCATTGTGTAGAGAAACACAGCAGCAGAAGTGTTTGAGAAAAGAGAGAAAATCATCCAAATTCTCCTAGAAGCTAGCTTGCCATTAAGAAAAGTAAAGTTAAAAGACCTGCTCAAGAGATCCAGTTCCTAAGAGTAAAGTAGCAAAATAGACAGCGCCAGATTCCTTCTAATGTCATCAACAAAATCACAACTATGTCCCCACCAACCAACAAAAAAGAAACACAAGCTTTCTTAAGTGCCATAAGTTTCTAAAAGATGCACGTTCCTAAATATAGTCAGATTGTGAGCCCTCTTTACTTAGTTACCTGTAAAAAGAATAATTTCTATTAAAGCCCTAAACAGCAGCAAGCCTTTACCCAGATCAAGCAGAAGATCGCTCATGCGGTAGCCCTTAGCCCAGTCAAGACAACACCAGAAGTGAAGAACGTGCTCTACTCTGCAGCCGGGAACCATGGCCTGTCCTGGAGCCTTTGGCAGAAGGTACCTGGTGAGACCCGAAGCCGACCACTGAGATTCTAAAGTCAGAGCTACAAAGAGTCTAAAGCCAACTACACCCCAACAGAAAAAGAAATCTTAGCCACGTATAAAAGAGTCCAAGCCGCTTCAGAAGTGATTAGTACCAAAGTACAACTCTTCCTAGCACCTCGACTACCCGTACTAAAGTAGATGTTTAGAAGAAAAGTTCCCTCCACCCACCATGCTACCAATACTACATAGAACAAGTAGATTGCCCTCATTACACAGCGCGCCCAAATTAAAAAACTAAATCGTCCTAAAATTTTAGAAGTAATTACAAATTAGCCTAAAAGTGAAAGTTTCAGTCTCACTAGTGAAAAGAGAGAAAAGAGAGAAAAGCAAGTGACCCGTGCTGAAGAAGCTCCACCATATAACCAACTGCCAGCAAAAGACACACGCTACGCACTTTTTACTAATAGTTCCTGTCACCTTGTGAAAATGAACCAAAAGTAGAAAACAGCCGTATAGAGCCCCACACGACAAGTTGCACAAGCTATCAAAAGAGAAAGTAGATCGAGTCAACTCACAGAGCTCAAAGACGTTCAGTTAGCCCTAGACATTGCTGAAGCAGAGAAGTAGCCAAAATTTTGCCTTTATACTGATTCCTAGATAGTAGCCAATGCTCTGTAGAGATAGCCGAAGAGATAGAAAGAAGCGAGCTAGCAGCGCAAAAAAAAACCAATTTAAGCTGCTAAAGAATAGAAAAACATCACTACCCAGTTAAAGAAACTACCTGTGAAAGTTCACCATATAGATGCCCATGTCCCTAAAAACAGAGCTAATAAAGAGCAGCAGAACAATCAGCAAGTAAATCAAGCTGCAAAGATAAGACAGTTGAAGATAGATCTTAACTGAAAGCACAAAAGAGAGCTGTTCCTAACACAATGAGCCCATAATGCCTCAAGCCACCAGGGTAAAGATGCCACCTATAAGTAAGCACAAGACCAAAAAGTAGATCTAACCATAAATAGCATTTCTCAGGTTATCCATGACTGTGAGACGTGTGCTGCCATTAAACAAGCTAAGCAAGTGAAGCCCCTCTAATATGAAAAGCAGTAGTCCAAGTACAAGTATAGAGAAGCTTAGCAGATTAATTACATCACGCTGCCTTAAACCCGCCAAGGCAAGCGCCATGTACTAACCATAGTAAAAACCACTACAAGATAGTTAGAAACCTACCCCATGTCTCATGCTACAGCCTGCAACACCATTCTGAGCCTTAAAAAGCAAGTCCTTTAAAAGCATAGTACTCCTAAAAAGATTGAGTCAGACAATGAGATTCATTTTAAAAATAATCTTATTAACACCTGGGCTAGGGAACATGGCATCGAGTAAGTGTACCACATCCCCTACCATGTACCAGATGCAAGTAAAGTAGAGAAGTACAATAGATTGTTAAAAACCACTTTAAAAGCACTGAGTAAGAAGTCTTTCAAGAACTAAAAGCAGCATTTAGCAAAAGCCACCTAGTTAGTTAACACTCAAAGTTCCACCAACCAAGCAAGTCCTGCCCAGTCTGAGCCCTTAATATAGTAGATAAAAATAAAGTCCCAGTAACCCATGTCAGAAGTTTGTTAAAAAAGACAATATAGATTAATCCTGCCTTAAGTACAAGCAAACCCATTCATAAAATTGTCTTTGCTCAAAGACCAAGTTATACCTAGTAAATAATGCAGAAAGATAAAACAACCCGTTGTGTACCTCAAAGAGATCTGATTGTAAAATAATATCATTGTTCGCTGAGCGTTACCACCATTATCTGTACGTTAGATCATACAGATATAAAACAGAAAGAAACATAAAAGTGCCAAAAGTCTAAACAAGTAAGATAAAAAGAAATGTGTAAGTGTAGAAAGTTTGAGCAAGTGAGAAGAAAGGTTTTTTTTCATTGTGTTCAGTAACATGTTCACGATATAAGATAAGAAGTAGAATGTCCTAGAGTGACAAGACATTTTCATGCTTTGTATCCCAAATCGTGTTTCTGTTCCCATGTTCTCAATTTGTTTTGTCTATAGCTGAGCCCCTCCCCCGGCTGCTTCCTTTTAGCTTACTTGCTGCTAACTTTAAGCTGCTTTGCTAGCTTTGCTCTCTTACTTTCTGCTTTTTGCTTGCTTTTTGCCATTTTTCTGCTTTTGTCTTTCCCCTTCTTTCCTTCCTCCCTTCCCTAAAGACATCAGACCTGCTTCGAGCCCTGATTCGAGAACATCAAGAAAAAACCCCCCAGAGTCTACACCTGAAAGAAGCTTTAGCACCCTCCCCAGCAGAGACTGCTCACCCTCTCTTAAACTAGTGAAAACGTTTGTTGTCATCTCAGACTGTTTTTCTTGTATTAAAAAGTGTTTTTTCGTTGTTTCTCAATAAACAAGTTTTTTCCACTTTTCCTCTAGAGAAATTCCTCCCGAACCCAGTAGTGAGAGAGAGAGTTGTAGAGATTTTCCCCTAAATTTGTCCTAAACTAAGACACTCCCATTCCCTTATTCTGACACAGGGAACGCTGTATGTTATAGTCTCTCAGGTCCCTAGCACCACATCTATGATACTATATGAACAGTAGGAAAATCATAGTTCATTGGAATATCTCTATTCTCTACTGCTGCTTTCTTCTAGGCCAGTGTCTTACAGACAGTTTTCTTCACCAAACATGTTGGGATTTTGTGAATGTGACTTTGACAAAGTCTTTCATATGTCACAGCTTCATAGCTATTTACTACTATATGCTATAGACAAAATTACTTTTTATTTACATCCCTGGGGATGGGGTTTTGAGGCCTGACGCATACATCTTTATCTTGATCCATGTAATATTATACAAATACTTCATGCTTTTCTGCTGTCTCTCTTGTTCTACTACAGAAGACCTCACCTAGATTCCCTCTTGATTATCAAAATTTAATTTCCTTACCTTTTTATCTCTTGTCTAAAGAGTTTTTGTATCCTCTAGCCTAACAGTGGTTCCAAAAACTAGCTATTGGCTCTTCAAAATTGACTTTAGGTTTTACAGTAACCATGACTAATCCAAAAAGGTGCATTCTGATACAGGAGTTAAGAGCTTCTTACCTGCATTCTGCTATGTCCCTTAAGTCAAGTACTTCCATTTGCATACTCTAGAACTAAATGTTTCAGAAAGCAATCACTGAGAGTGATGAGAAATTGTTTCCCTTACACTCTGTCCCAGTGTGACCTTTGACCAGTCAAAGGCAGTTGAATTCACCCATCATTACTACATCATTAGGCTTAGAGGATTCTTTTATCTCCTTCAACACTTTGGACTCAATATCTCTTTCCTGATTAGAAGGCTCAACAGTACAGCCCTAATATAGCTCCCCCAGGCCTATGACCCAATCTGTCCATCCTGTTTAGTTTGCAGCAGGTGTTACACTTTCCCATTGTTTTTTGTCATTCCAATGTTCTTCAGAAACGGTTACTATGTCAAGATCCTCCTTCTTTGCCAAGAATTTCAAGTGACTTTTTTAAATCTTACACAGCTCATGTTGGTATAGAGAAATGTGTAGGTTTTGTATACAGAAGCAGAGGGGGAAGCAGAGAGTTGGCCAGACCATTTTTTATTTCACTCTAAAATTTGACACTGTATCACCTTTCCAGAATTTCTCCTCTTTCCATTTTCCTGCACATTTTATTCTTGTCCTGTACACTTTTTGTATGATTGACATCATTAAAATGGTGTAAGCCTCAAATACCACCTTTTTTCTCAACTCCAGCGTGACACCACACTCATTAATTTCCTGCACCAGCAATCGATTCTTACTACTGTTCTAGATAAGCTCTTCTACTAAGGTTCTTTCTCCACAAAGCTCTGTGTAAGTATCCCAATGGAGATCTTATTTATCATCCATTAACTAAAATATCAAAAATCTGAAATTATGAAACCTGCACATTAGACTAAAATTAGACCTCAGTTCAAAAGGGAGCATAAAGTTGGTGAAATTGGATAAGTTTCTAGGATTATTTTAGTGGTTCATAACACTGGAACAGAATATACCCACCACAGTGACCTCTTCTCAGGCACTCTATGAAAGTCTGTTCTTCACAGATTCATCTTCTTCCACACTGAGAATGTTCCTGGGGCCAATTTGAACAGGCAATTCTTCAGTAATTCAATTTCTTAAATCATCTTTCAAATTATTAATTGAAGTTAGGTATATCCCTGACACTGAGAATAGTTCTCATATTAATGTTTTGCTTCCCCTAGCCCCTCCTGCTACAAAATTAAAAAGGTCATTAGTGCTAAATCAGCCACACTATAATGCACAAAAGAGACATTAAACAATCCAAAAAAGTATTAAACAATGGAAACCATTTCTGACAGAGCAGAAACACTTTTGCCAATGCCTAATCATCAACAGATACTTATTTCTGAGAAAAAATACTAAATTAATTTATACCTCACAGTCTAAGTAAATATGAGAAAGTTGCTAAATAATTCTATATAAATCTCCTATGTTTTCATCAGATGTATCGAAAAGTAATGAGAGTAAAATAAGGTACTTTTATTCTAATAGCAGACAATATTACAGTAAAGAATTGGGTTTTTAAATCTTATGGAGAAGGAAGTATTCCCAAGGGGTTTATTAGCATGTGATATGTTTAATATTTGTAACAAGTAGCAAGGAGACTAAGAGAATAAATATTTACAACTTGGGCCAAAATATACAAAAATGCATGGATACAAGTCTGTATTTAATCGCATAAGTTGTCCTCTTTTCAAGGTTGCAGACCTGATCCTGATTTCAAGGGGCTGTCTGGGTGCTTAAAAATCAGGTTGTTTCCCTCAGATGTCCTCCCTGACAACTTCTTGCACCATCAGTCTGGAGACGTGGCAGAGGAAACAATCTGTCCTTATTTGTAAAATATATATTTTTTTTTCAGATGTGCTTTTTCTCTGAGAACTGATGTGATTGTAAAACCATATTTTTGGTGAGTTTGAATGTGTAAATTCACAGAAATATTTTAGCAAAGATGGTTGGCTGTACTGCTACTTGGATATAAGACCTGGCTCATGCTGGTAGCAAGACAGGGTGTGGTTGTATTCAAAGCACTGTCTCTGTGATCAGAGTCTGTCTCCAGCTGCAGCATAGCTTTCCTAACACTGATGGAATTATCCACCTGGTGCTACAAAAACAGATAGATTTTATTATTGCAACAATCAGAATTGCCAGTAATTTTCTGCTAGCAATGTTGTTAAAAATTACTGGCTTTTGATAACATTTTTTCTACTTTGGATTATTACAAATACTATATTCAGCATTTAAATGTTACATTTGTAGTTTCTCTGGAGAAAAAAAAAAAAGCTTGGAAAAACCTAATTACAATTAATTTTTAAAGATGCAAGTGAATGTAAAAATTAAGAAGAGTATCCCAAACTGTGCATAGATTATATTATTTTGGTGTCCAGAATGTCACATGAAAGGCTTTATTTTCTTTTATCTACTTTATTTTATTTCATTATTTTATATCGAACAACAACAAAATAAGTTTCCAGATGTTTTCTTTTGTGAAACTGACTTGTTAACGAAATGCAAGTGTATTTCCTAACTTTTTTTACACTGACAATAAGTCAAGAATGCCTCGCCTTCAAGCACTGTGTGCCGTAAGTGGGAGACTAGTGGGGCAAAACCACCAAGAACCTTTTCACTGTCATTGTTTTCATAACAAATCTGTGAATTCTTGTTAAATTCATCAGGGTTCATATACAGACCTACCTATGGAGCAGGAGGTGATGAAGAGAAAATGCTGATAGGGCTTTAGATACCTGAAGTTTTTCAGAAGTCACTTTTTGCCATAAGGTATTGAAATAAGTCACATGCAGATGCAATTCTGAATTGAAAAAGGAATGAGGTGTTTGTCTGTCATAAAAGGGAATTGTTATTTCAAAATGTACAATCTTCAACCAAACTGCACAGTGAACACTACTAAGAGTTGTTACAGAAATTATTTGTTTTTACAGAGAGGCATTCATGTTATGGCAAGAATAAACGTATAGACATAAAAGATATCTCAATACTCATAAAGCCTCAAAAATTCACTAATTTAATATCAGGCTAATAGTGAGCAAAGGAAGCATTAAACAACAACATTGTACATTATGCTAAAATATCGCTTGATTTCTGATGGTCCTTGTGAGTCTCACTTGTTTTGCCAAATACAATGTACATAATCGGTACATATATTCGGACCTTGCACGCCACACTGAATTCTCAAGAGCCTTCTTTTAAGTACTCCATCCATCTTTCACCTCCCATGTAAGTGTTAGGATTTATTTATACATCATCTTTTCATTAAAGCTGCTCTGTCATCTCAGAGTACTTAACCCTTCCCAGGACTGCAAAACTTGCCCATTCCTCAGAGGAATGCCACTTAACAGTGTCACCTGCTTAGTATTATAAAGTACATCCAGATGAGACCATCTCCCTGCACACTCTCAGTCTCCTGAAGGCAGAGATTCACCACACCTCTCCTAAGTGGTTTATTCCTGCTTAGTCTTGCACTGACCTTTGTAGCCCTTTAGAAAAGGAACTGTAGCTGCAGTTTGAGACACAGTATTTTAAATTAAGTCAAAGGAATTCTGTACAGCAACATGTGCAGACAACACTGGTAAACTGTATAGATGCTGTTGAGTGTTGCTAGATGTCCTGGGCAGTTAAAGGAACTTTCATCAACAGAAACTCTGGCACATGGAGATTTTTCCTGATTTATACTCCGCCTCATTAACATTAGCCTTTGTAAGAAATCCACTTTAGATAGAGAACTCTTAACTGTGCCTACACCAAGGAATTGGGATTCAGGAGTGCTAGGTGCAAGATGTCTATGGAGAGGGTGAAGAGTAAGTTCCCGCTTTGTATCAGTATCTTTAGCTTTCCAGCAGTTCAGTACTTAACTACCGTCATCCACTTTTCCATCATTAGCATTTATTTATTAATTTTATTACCCAACCAAACCATAAAATTGCTCTCTAAGTTCCAGTAAAGCAAAGAGAAACCAAAGCCAGGAACATATCTCAGGGATATGAGTGCTTACACACAAAAAAGGATTTCTTTCAGAAACAATCATCATTTAAAAAACCCAAAAGATATTTTTGAAAATACTACATTTTGCAGTTATTTAGTCATTGATGTGCATTTGATGGTCTGTAAGAATTTAATGTAAAAAGCAATTAGTATGTGAATACTACATATGCAACTGTGAGCAAAAATACAATACTAGTTTTTTTAAATATGATGCGTCCAATGAACTTTGCAATATAAGTTGCTAGAGAAGCTGAGAGACCAAGATGGAAACAGAAAAAGGAAAATACCAAGGACAGATTTTCCCACTTAAAATCTTACACAAATTTGCATAAACACAGGCACCAGATAATTTCCCTGGGTGTCTTAGGGATGGATCCCATACCCATTTTCTGTTTTGTTTCTGTTTTTTGTCTGGGATGGTCGCTGCCCACCCCCCTACCCTGCCACCCCTGACCCTGTCTCCAGGAGTTTTGTGATGGGCAAGAGCCAGCCTGGGATTTCCTGTGAGAGCTGAGGGAGGGAGAGGTGGTTACTTCCTTCTAGTGAGGTGAGTTCTCTCCATGGCCCAGCAGGGGGATCTGTCTGATGAGAGATACTTGTTGCCATGTGAGGTTTTGCCCATTTTTTATGTTTGTTTCCTTTGTGACTGAAACCTACCGGCTTGTTTCTCTGCTGCTTGGGAGACCAGGGCCAGCGCCTGCAGCACTGGAACCTGTGAGCATCTCATTATGCACCAGCAATTGCCCTCTCTGCACAGCCAGACCCCAGGATCAGCCCTTCCGGGTGAGATACCCAGCGGAGTGATTCCCTGCTCAGCCCTGCTGTTCTCCACTGCTGCTTCAGGGCTTCTTAGGACACTGTAACTCAACAACCAGCCACCCCACAGCTTCTGACAGGGCCCAGAGTTTTCCGCTACACTTTGTTTGTCATCCCGGATGTACCCGCTTCTGCCATTCCAGCTTGCTGCTTCCAAGGTTTCCTGCTGCAGTCTATTCGGTTTCCTGAGTGGCAGTGAGACTGGCTTCCCCCTGTGAGTTTGCAAAGGAAAGACCCTGCTCTCTTCCTCTCTCCATCTCACCTGCCATTACCATATGGAGAGATGGCTGGGCTGGTGCCACAGCGCCCCCTGCAGCCGCAGGGGAATCATTGCACCCTCCCTGCCTGGCCAGGAGCCAGCAGCGCCGCTGCCAGCTGTGACCGGAACTGCACCAAATGGGAAAGTGCATGTGGCCAAGAGAAGGCTGCCATGGGGTTTGTGGTTCTGTTTGTTCTTGCTGCTGTTGTTGTTTTATTGCCTTTTTATCCATATACATAGTAGTAAAGAACTGTTATTCCTTTTTCCATAACTTTGCCTGAAAGACCCTTAAATTGAAAGTTATAATAATTCAGAGGAAAAGGGGGTCACATTTTCCATTCCAAGGGAGGTTCCCAACTTCCTTGGCAGACACCTGGGTAAATTCATATATTCAAACATTGTAATGTACTTCAGAAGTTATATTCAACTTTGTCTCTTCCACTCTGTGTTGAGGATTTCTTCTCTACCCCAGTAATGACAACTGTTGCATAATATTACATAAGGCAATATTAGAATGTGATAGCAATAAAAGTGTCACTCTCACTCTCATTTTTCCTAAATATGCAAATGTAAGCAGATGAGTAATGTAATTAAAAAAGCATTTTTTACATGTCTACATTCTTAACCATTTCAAAGCCTGCACAATACCATCCATTTACAACACTTCAGTATATCTGAGTTTAGTTGAAGCAGTTTGCACAACAGAAGAACTCCTTCACGTCAAGCCATAAGCACTATTCTGAAAGTTTGTTTTGTGTAAGACCTTATATTCTGTCGAATGCTATTCAAGGACAAAATTAAAATGAAGGGCAATCAAACTATAAAAATGCAAAGAGGGTTGACATCTAATAAAATGAAATAAAAATATTTTAATAAAAGGAATTGTCTTCAGCTTGCAGCTGATTTGTGAGACTAGCTCCAATCTTAGTTAAATTCAAGAATAATACAAAAGCTTCAAAATTTTATTTTTTGTCTCTTCTCATTGAAATACTTCTAGCTTATCATACAATATGTATTTCCTACAAATGGAAAATTTATTTAATAAACTCCAGTCCTGCAACAGGACTTTTCTTCCAGAACTACTATTGGACACTAAATGTCTCCAAGACCGTACAATTCCATGCACATCATCAGTTTGTGTAGATAATCCCACTTGAATATCAAAACAAGTATCTTCTATACTTTCCAGGGGGAAAAAAGTTCATTAAATAATTCTGTAACAACAAAATCAAATACAGTTTTGGTGTATTTGGTCCCGTTATGGACTGGTGAATGAAACCAGTCCATTACTATCATCATGTGAGATATTCTGAAGTTATTGTCATTTTTCTAGTTGATCACCTATTGTTCAAGAAAACTGTTGGGAGAGATTAACATTAAAAAATGCTTAAAGTTTCAGACCAAGACAGAAAGCACTGTAATGTTTGATATATTAAGCTAGTTTGAAAATAGTATTGTACAACAAATCAAGTGTTACATAACTGTAAGTCATATATTTTAGGAGAATGTCACAGGATACTTTTAAAAAAGGAAGGCATTACTTGTTTGCATCTCATTTATATGTATCTAAATGTTTCATACAGTGGATTGCATAAAACTAGAGTTTCTATTGTAATTAATGGCTCCAAAACACCTGTTTGCTCAGGTATTAAATTAGTCTGAAGTTTTCTTTCCCCACTACTCTGTTTATCTGAAGTCAACTAAATGCAGAGCTTGAAAGACATATTTAAAAGGCACGTGATAAAAGGCTTTTTTCCTTAACTGTGGCACATAAATGTTGAGATAAAAATAATAACTGATGTAGCCTATAAGCCAAACCTAGAAGAATCCAAGTAACTGTTAAAAGTATTTCTTTAATATTGTGAGTTCCAATTTTGCAGTATTCAGGTTTTATGCCAACCAGAAAACAAAGCAACAAAGAATGTGGATCAAAAGTCACAAAAATTCCCTTACAATAAAGGGAAAATCAAAGCAGGTGACTACTTCTGTGCTAAATAAGAGCCATACAATCAGTAAGGATAGGATAAGACAGGACAGGACAGGACAGGACAGGACAGGACAGGACAGAACAGAACAGAACAGAACAGCTGGAAGAGACCTACAATGACCATCTAGTCCCACTGCCTGATCATTTCAGGGCTGACCAAAGTTAAAGCATGTTTTTAGGGGCATTGTCCAAATATCTCTTCAGCACTGACATGGGCTAGGCATGGTCAGGGGGAGGCATCAACCAACTCTCCAGCAAGCCTATTCCAGATTTTGGCCACCCTCTGAGTCATGAAATGTTTCTTCATATCAAATTCAAATCCTAATGGATGCAACTTTGAGCCATTCCACACATGTCCTGGCACTGAGAGGTTGAGAAGAACTCAGCATCTTCCTCTCCACTTCCCTTCCTCAGGAAGCTGTAGGGAGCAGTGAGGTCACCCCTCAGCCTCCTACTCTCAAAACCAGACAAGCCCAGTGTCCCCAGCGGCACCTCAGAGGACATTCCTACCAGCATCAGTGCCCTTCTCTTTTTATATTAGAGGCACAAAAGAAATATTTAAACATTTTAAAATATTAAATAAGATATTTAAAGAGTAGTAATTTGAGATAAGGAACAAGAAGTTAGGGAGATGCACTGGTATGTAAGACCATGACATTTAAATAGGAAAAAGTATTTTAATTTTCTGCTGTAAGATCTACCAGTCCTTTTTAGATGGACAGAAATTTTAATGCTAAAACTAAGTTAAAAATTAGAAAATGCACTTCATAAAACAACCTTGTCTTATCATGGAACAGAAGGATTTTTTAGTGGTGTGATCCACCTCTAGTATCTAGGTTCTCAGATTATGTAAAAGCCCAATATCCTAGCATTTCTCCTGAGGACCCAGTCATGTCAGAGACCTACTTGAAATCCATTCCCACAAAACTTGTAGCATCATTTCTTCATAAAAATATATTAACTGGATTCCCTTAGACAGACTTTTCTTTATTCTACAGAAATAGTACGCCTGTAAACATTTTCTCATTCATTCAACACCACCATTTAGTTTAGATAAGCAGAAAAAAAATTATTCCAACATGTACTTTTCCTTTACTTCAACTGAAGTAAAGGAAACTGTATATAAGAAGAAGTATTCTTTTGAAAAAACTAAAAGTTCTGGGCTTTTGTTCATACATTCCTTAGTCTCCTGAATACAGCTGCCATTGTCAACAGAAAGCTGGTTTTTGAAAGATGATTATTGTTGACCTGACTCAACTCATCCTCCAATTACAGAAAATCAGAAATTATTAAAACACAGTTGCCACATAAAATTAATTGACAATTACTACTGATATGGACTGCAATGGAATATGTAACCTGATGAATTAGCAAAGACAGTCAAGGGAAAGGTTTCTCATTTAAAAAATGAACTCACATTGTGGGATTTCTTCTCTGCCATGCACATATAGGATGATTTTGGAAATGAACCATATGACCCATATTCACTTCACCTACCATTAAACACTTGACTGAGGATTGCAAGATGGTAAACACATTTCCCTCATAGAGGCAACAGTGAAAGACACATCCAGAGGGTAATTATGATTCTGATAATTGACTACAATTATCATTACTATAATTATGACATTACTACGTTGATGATGGAGTGATCTTACAATAAGAATATAACTTCCTCAAAAATCTCAAATGCTTGGTTTAGTACTCAGATGTATCCAGGACTGTGTTTATTAATTCCTCATCTGCAAAATGTGGAAAATAAAATTTCCACAATTTTTCAGAAGAATAAAAGGCAGATGGGACACCTAAAGACACAGAAAGGATACTGTGTTGGACTGGTTTCAGTTCACAGGCCGTTAGTCATCTGCCTTCTGATTTACAACGGCAGAGGTGAGACAGGCCACCAAATGAATTTTCACTATACAATAAAATCCTCAGTGTTTCTGAGATTCACTGTCACTGCTTCCATGTATCCGTTGACACAGATGTTCCTTATCAGTTGTTTCCTTTTTATATATAATAGAATATTCACAGGCTTAGAGTCAATACTCTGTGGGTTGAAGGAAAAAGCAATAATGCATTCAGAAAATGTGCCCTGAATAAGTGGTAAGTGTCTAACATGTTAAAGGGCGGCTCAGATGTGTGTACAATCCAATTTTCCCTTTCAGCACTGACAAATGCTCAATCTTCAGTCAAGCTCTATTTACAGGCAGTTGACAGTTGGGACCTGCCTGCATTCTCCCTTAATCCATCAACACATACTTGAAGAGAAAAGAGATACTCCATCTCCAGAAAAAATCTGGAGTTTTTTCAAGTAGGCCTCATGGAGATATAGCTTACTTATTTGTCTTGCATAAACACATCACTCAAGAAGACATCAAAGGAAACAGAGCTGTCATAAATCTGATGCTCACTTTTTTGTTGGTATTATTATTTCTCAGCTATTCAAGGTGATGAAGTCTTGGTGAACTTCACAAAACTAAATCATGCTAACCTAGGACCATTTTCAAACTTAAAAAGCATGGTACCAAGACAAAAAATTATTTAGGAATGTCTCATGTTTGGACACTCAAATGTAGCTACAAGATATTTATCTTATATTTACTTTTTGTTTGATTACTAAATTGTAGGTGTTTAATTTTTATTGCAGTCTTTTAAGGAAAAAAAAGTAAATGAGTTAGAATTCAGCCTGCTTTCTCTGAGGGAGCTCCTCAATGTGAACCACAGCACAGAAAATGGAGATTTGCTTATTAGACCCAAAATGTTTAATTCCTACTGTAAGTGGGAACAATTTTACAGGAAGATATATGTTACTGGTGATCTTCACAAGCAGCTGTGTAACATTACCTGTGGTTGTTTGTGGATTACCTAGGGAGAAAACAGATCCTGCTTCTACTGATGCAAACAAGACTCATGGCAAAACCCAAAACATGTTGGGAGACTGTTCAGTCAGGTTTTTCATTTTAGCCAGTTAACGACAAATTAACAGGATGGACATTTATAGTTGTCCCTTGCAGTATTGGAGCAGCAAATACATTTTGTCCACTATCATTCATCTAGTTAGATGTAAGTTCTAAGTGACAGGCTAAAGGCATCCTTCAGGCATGTAGAATGTCTCCTTTGTATTGCTGTGCTAGTGATGTTGAACCAATGTGATATTGTCATGGAAGCTAGCTGCCTGAATCTTTCTCTTGAAACTTTTCTGTTTGCAAAAGCTGTCAAAATTTGAAATTAATTTTAAGTTGAGAAACAACTGATATTTCAAATTTGAAATAAAATAAGAGGCTTGAAAATATTTAGTGCTTTAAAACCATCTATTTCATCTTAGAAAATATATGTAACCACAGAATTGAGATGCAAATAGAGTGAATACAGAAACTCCTCCAGAACTACTTCTTAGTCCAATTCTTGTTCTCATAGTAAATTTCTAGGAGGAACATAACAGCAAAAACAGTCCTATTTTTATAGCTGTATAAATGGCTCAGGTTTATTTTTCACATTTACAAAACAGCATTGTTTTTGATGGATTATGGTCCAGAAAAATGTTATTGCTATATTTTGAAATCAGATTTACACACAGTAAAACACACAACACACAATAGTTCATCAAGCTTGAACTACTGTGCAGTACTGACATGTCTTTAGAAGTATATGTTTCTTTTGCTCTTTAATGCCGAGATTTGCAAATTAATTTAAGAACAACAGGGGAACAATATGTTAAAATTTGATAGTGGTGATCAAATGACAATTGAGATAAGTTAGCTTTCCTTTTAACTTCGTAAATATGTCTCCAAAATGCTTCCCAAAATCATCACGAAGATTAACAAAAGTATCTATCACATGTAAAGACAGAGGTCTAGAAATCAGCAATTAAAATTACTATCAATAATGCTGTCAAGGAAGAAATGTAATGCAAAAAAGAAAAAAAAACACTTAAGCTTCAACTCAAAAAAGCAATAACATAATTCACACTTAATTAAGAAAAGCTAGTTCTAATCAAAAATTTTCCTAATGAGCTTTAACTTCTCTTTATTATGACACTGAATGGAAGCTTCAGGTCTTCTATTTTTAATATTTTTCTTAATCTTTGAGTATCATTAAATAAACCCTAAATGCTTCACAATCATATCTTCTGCTTGTATGCTCTGGTATCTCAAAGTAAGAATACTTTTTAGTTTTACTTTATGGTGATGGAAGAATCCTCTTCCTGTCAGTAGAGATATGACAGAAGACATAGCATTAGGTGCACAGTCCTCATGGCATAAAGTGCTTTATGGTGTCTTGTTTTAAACTCTGGTTATAACAAAAGGCAAACATAAGTGTTGTTTTCTCATCAAGATGTTGGCAATCTCAGCAAAACAGTTCAACTCCATCATTTTTAAATACACTGGTTGATTAATGGATTCTAGCAGACATAAAATTGTTTCTGAGATACTCTTAAAAATTTCTTGAGACTTCTCATATATACTTGAGACTTTTGTATATAGCTAATTGTGTATCCTTGTATGCAGAGTTTCAGATACATACTTTTATATAAAATGTACTTTTAATTTGCATTTCAGCCTTAAAAAAGGATTAGTAGAGTCATCATTCTCAGTATTTGTTCCCTCAGCAATCTGAAAAGTCAATAAAAGATCTATGTCATTCGGCAGCACAGAAGTTATGAAGTTTGCTGCCAGTGGTTGACCATGACATGCAGTGGGTGAGCAGCTGACTCATGGGTCAGGCATAAAGGGTTACAGTGAATAGGGTGACATCAGACTGGTGACTGTCACTAGTGGGGCTCCATCCTTGGCCCTGCAATCAACATCTTTATAAATGACCTGGACACAGGACTGGAAGGGATAATAAGTTGGCCAATGATATTAAATTGGGAGAAGCTGTTGATTCCCTCAAAGGCAGAGAGGCCCTGCAGAGAGACCTGGGAAAATTAGAGGGCTGGGAAATCAATGACCATATGAACCAACACAAGTGATGGATTCTGCACCTGAAATGGGGAAACAGTGAATGTGTGAACAGACTGGGAAATGAGAGGCTGAAGAGAAGAGGGAGGAATGAGAAGCCCCTAGGAAAGGGACCTGGGGGTCCTGGTTGATGGCAAATTAGATATGAGTAAGCAGCGCCTGTCAGCCAGGAGTGCCAGGCATGTCCTGGGGTGCATCAGGCACAGCATGGCCAGCTGGGCAAGGGAAGGGATTGTCCTGCCCTGCTCTGCACTGGAGAGGCCTTGCCTTGAGCCTTGTGTGCAGTTTTGAATGCCACAATATAACAAAGATACAAAGCTATTAGACATATCCTCCAAAGGAGGATATGAAGATGGAGAACCATGTAGTGGTGGAACCATTGAAGGAGCAGCTGAGGTCATTTGTATTGTTCAGTTTGGAGATGAGGAGCCTCAGGGGTAACCTCATAGCAATCTATAGCTTTCTCATGAGGGGAAGCACAGAGGCAGGCTCTTCTCTATAGTGACCAATGACAGAACCCAAAAGGAATGGCAAAAAGTTGTGTCAGGGAGGTGTAGGTTGGATATTAGGAACAGGGTCTTTCTGGAGAGGCTGGATGGGAACTAGAACAGGCTCCCCAGGAAGCACCAAACTTGACAGAGTCCAAGAAGTGCTCTCAGGCACATAGGATGTCCTGTGCAGAGTCAGGACTTGGAGTTCAATTATCTTTGCGGGTCCCATCCAACTCAAGATATTCTATAATTCTAACAAAGGTGGCAAACTCTCTGAGGGACATAACAAGTATCTAGAAGAAGGGCAGACATCCCCATGGCTTCTGATTATGCTTATGCCTGCTGATACTTAGTTTTATGTGCTAACATGATAAAGTCATGAAAAAAGTCTATGGTTGTTCAGGAAACATTTTCCTCTTAGAGAAGTCTCAAATGACATAAATCAGGGGAAAAATAATCTGAAATTAGTTGACTAATAAGCAATGAATACATTATTTCTAAATCTATTGACATTCAAATATTCCATAAGAAAAAGCCCAAAATTAAGTCTTCTTGCCCTAGATCAATTTCAATCAAATAAGTATTTATCAAATCACAGTGCTTTGCCTATTTGCTTCACTGCTTAAGTTAATTTCACTATGGAGAATGAAAGTCCTAATTTTGGAAACCCATGACAATTTGACTACAATTCAACTTCTTTAGGAAGGACAGTACTTGTGCTAATGTGGCCTAATTTATAAGAACCAGAATTGACTTTGCTATCTCGATTCCATCAATACTTGCAAGGTTTTCTAAAGCACTGGGGAGAGATTTGAATGGAGGGACTAGGAAAGGAGCAAAAAATGAAGAAGGCACATGGTTTTCATTTGGGGTGGAGGGGGACTGTTATGAAATTTACTTGACTGCTGCAGGCAATACTGGAGGATTAAATGGAAACTGGCTGAACCTTAGCTTCCAGTTTATAAAGAGCATTCACTCTATAAAGTTTCCTTATAGCACCTTTTTACATAATGAGCTTTAACTAAATTCTGTCAGCACGGAAAGTGGTCCATATGGTTTAAGACGTGTCTTACTTAAGGAATTCAGAAGATTTTCCTCTCAAAGGCAGAGGAGAGCTTTAAAGGATGGCTTGACTTTTGAAGCAGTAGACGTTGTACCAATCCCATTTCTTATATTTTCAACTACAGGCTTGAAAAAATCTGCGACAGGATGTTGATCTTGTCAGATGCAATTATCTTTCACTTGATTATTCCTACACTATTTTACATAACTCTCAGCCCCTTGAGAAAGTGTGAATTTTCCCGATAGCTTTGGAATTGCTGAGGAAAACAGAAAGGACAAAATGCATAAACTGATTACATTTACATTTAATTTTCTTAGTTTTCAAGATTTTCCTTCTGTTCTGGGCTCAGAATAAAATTACCAATAATAGTAATTTCTGTTATCTACGTTACTTATCAGGATGGGTGCCCCTCCCTTTCTTTATGCATTCTTGACCTTCAAGAACTTCTAGCAGCTTCAATGTAGAAAAAGTACTAGTTATGAGGAAAAGAACACAAGAAGCAAAAGGATTTATCCACCCTGGGAAAAATCAAATATTCATTTGAAATTTTCAAAGGGTTTTCCTTGTAAGCACTACCAAAATGAAATATTTTATAAAGATTTGGGATTTAATGTCATTTGATTGAGAAATCTATTAATGTCTTTAAAAAGGCAAGGAAAGGCTATAGAAATGTAAAATATAGACAAATGTAGAATTTGATTTGTATTTAATCAATACATATGTCATAATGCAGCAGAAGTTAAAACTCTATTTGAACAAAGGAGTTGACCAATGCAAACAGGTGATAAGTGAAGACGACATCAGCCAAAGAACATGATACTGACACGTGTTTGTTTGTTTATTTGTAATTCTGCAGCCAGAATTATCTCCTTGAACTCCATACACAATGAGCAATTTTTTGGTATACTAACTCAAAGGGGAAAGAATCAATTTTACAAGTGTAATATAAAATGTGATATTTATACTGTTTTCCGGTTGTAGTCAGCTCTATCTGATGGGCAAGTAATTTGTTGAATGCCAAAGACATTCATGTCTGGCTAACAGTTGTTGGCTGATTTTGCTGAAAGCTGTGTGTCAGAACAGGAATCTGTTTGTGGTAAAATGGTTTGTGCAGGAAGGTAGGCAGCCTGCTTCCACAGACTGCACTAATGATGCCTCTTCACAACAACCACGTTTTCCATTTTGGAGCCTTGCTCTAAATCATCCTGAAGTCTCCACTGGGAGAATGTGGGGAAAAGAGGGTATATCCTCGCCTCAAAGCCTCAGTTCCCAAACTCATTTATTTACCAAAAAAAAACCAAGATGAAAATAGCTCTCTCAGCTAAATTAGTAATTGTTTATTTTAAGTGAACCAATAGTCATATTCTATCTTTATTTCTCAAAGATCTCAATATTCTTTGCCCTAGATAAACAAGCCTCAGATGATGTTAAGTATTACCTTTTCCAAATATTCTATTGGGTTATGAAGAGACAGTGTAGGGAAGGGATGTTATAACAGAATAATGTGCTGCCATGTGTGCTGCTTTACAAAAACCCTGAAAAAGAGCTATAGCACTAGCTGAATCACAGCTCCTCCTGGCAGCCCTTCAGCTGAAGAGGGGGTCAGTATGCAGCACGGAAAAGCTCAGCAAAGATGGGTCTGACCACTTCCCTGTTCAACTCCACCTGCTGAAATTGAAAGAGAAATACCAACAACAAACTCACTAATGCTTTTGTCTACCCCTTTCCCCTGATGGCTGACCTGGACCAGTGATGAAGGGAACACTAATATAATCCTGGTAGGGGAGCTGCTTTATTCCCTTCAAGAATGCTCCTGTAAAACAGTGCAATCCAGCCCTTAGCTCCCTGCCGGAGGAACTACAGGAACACCCAGGAACTACATGGCACAAGCTGGGAAAAATCCCAGGTTTCCCTGTAGAGAAACCTAAGTCTTGATCATAAGACTATATTTTCTTTCTCCTCAATCCTTTATTTTATTTTCAGTAATGTAATAGATTCTAATCCTCTCATAACCGCATTAAAGTGCTGCATGCCAGTCCCTTGCCTATCATCAGCAGACCGCCCTGCAGGCCTGAAACCACTTCAGATGGCAATTTTTCAAGCCACTCTAATCAAAATGAAATATCTCTCAATTAATTATCCCTCTACAACCTGCATTCCAATCCCACTCCATAATTGACAATTACTTGCCCATTCTTCTTCACAAAGCCTGGATTAAATTGGATAATTTTAGCATTTGTTTTATTTTGACTGTTCCTAAATTTAACGTGGGAAACTCTTTGAACCCAGTCCCCCTTCCTGTTTTGGTAAAACAAGTTAGTTAGAACCAATGTCTTCACAATTGAATTTTCAACAACACATCAGGAAGGGCTTTGCCTCAGCTCTTTATTGATCTCGTTATTACAAAAAGCATGTGGTTATAGCTATGTCTGGCACATTATACCTTTTCTTGTGACTTTAGGAGGTACTAAACAACATATTCAAAATATCATATTTAATATAAAAATACATATTAAGGCTTCTGCTCCAATTTCTTCCAGACCAACATGTTGCAAAGTATTTCCCAGTTCATATTAAACACACATGAGAACATTTGCGCTTATGGTTAGGAATCAGTTCTTGACCTCCTAAACTTGTATTGTTCCCTAATGAACACTCTGGTTCTAATTCTCTAAAAGGCCATGACCTGGTGTGTATCCAAGGTCAATTAAAATGAAGTTCTTAAAGCTTTTTCATATGAATTCTAACATGTTTTCTAAGAATTATAGTCTCTGACTAAACCTTCTGCTGTTTAAGATTTTTCCAATATGAGTTTCTGATTGCTCTGGGCAGCTGAGTGTGCTGTATTTTCTATCATTATTTCCCTGCACAAAAAAAAACCTTTATGGCTTATCACCTTTCTCTTCCTCACTCTCTCTTGGAATCAAAAGAATGAGAAGCATTAAAAATCTGGTCAGCCATCAAGGCCATTCTCTTACTTAGGCCCACCTATTTCTTACAGAGCTGTTCCTGCTGGTTTTTCAGTCTCATTTGAATCTCCTATGGGTTCATTTGCAGGGTAATGATTGATATTCAGTAGCTCTTCTCTTGCTGTTCAGTCTACATTCTCCCTTTAAAAACCCTTCTTCATCACCCATGACATGACCATGTCCCATCTCACTTAGGCTGCTTCTGCCTAAAGCGTTTTGCTCTACTGTGTAACATCCCTATTCATGCAACCTAAGATGACAAATAATGCAGGAAAAAGACAAAGAAAAGACACAGAAGGCAAATTATGAAAGACGAAAGACAAAAGTCAAGGCACTAGAGATCTTGTAGCTGGGTGACTTCAGATGATAACAAGGGAAAGAAAACCTCCCCCACCAACAGTTGAAGTCAGATTTCAGACCAGAATTAGCAAACACAGCCAAGAGGGGACTGCCACAACTGACACACATAAATAACCCAGTTGAGATTAATCACCAACAGGGGATTAGAAAGGAAAATAGTCAGAGGACTGTGGGAATGGGTTGTGAGTCTTGAAGAAAGGCAACTGGAGACGAGCTGCAGAAGGACGGTATGTAAGGCAGAGCTAACAGAAAGAGGAGGCAATAGCTTGGATAATTGATGTTTAATAGCAGGACTGTACCATGACAAAAAAATTTCACTCAGCACACAGATGAAACAGCCAGCTAGGTAAAGCTCAATTGGAAATGTTATCAATCTCATTTGACTAATCAGAGGACTGGAACAAAGGAGATTTCTATTATTCTAGTGAGATTAAAAGGCAGAAACAGTGCTTTTGATTATTAGGTGCTCTTAGAATAACAATGTAGAAATGAAATGGTAATAATTACATGCAGAGGAATCGGAAAGAGAGGCAATATCTTTTATTAGCTCAACGGATATAGCTGAATACAAAATCACACAAGCACGCAAGTCTTTTTTCGTATCTTTTTGTTAATTACTAGCTCTTTTTAATTGGTTGATGAATATTTTATTACAAAATTCTTTCTAGTGTTACAGTTATTATTTTTAAAATGGCATGTAACTCAATAAAAGTGTTATTTGACTTATCCTCTAGATTTTAGTTCACATTGTAGTTAAATCTTAAACCACTGTAGTTAAATCTTAAGTCACTGGCCTGACATAGTTTTAATCTAACTTTTCTATTTGTTTATGATGTTTCAGCTCACTTAAAATTTCCAAAATACAGCTTTTGACTTGTCCTGGGCTAACTAATCATCCAGAAAAGCAGCCAGATTAACTTTTCACAAAGTGAAATTAAGACACTAAAGAAGATAAGCAGGAACATACTGTATTTATCACTGTAAATACTATATTTTACTTGTAGTGCATTAAAGTATCAGGAATTTATTAAACTAGTGCTTTAATAAGCTAGTTCCTTGAATACTAGGGTTTCTGAGATTCTTTTTTTAATCTGTAAATTAATAAAAAGGGAGTAATGATAAACTTACTGTGCTATCACAGTGCAAGTTTGTTGCAAGTCAGGCAGGCAATAACATTCCTGATATTCAGAAATGTCTATACATACTCAGCTGGCATGCGGGTGTTCAGCTAATAAAACATAAATAGAAATTTGACAGTTAGGCATAAAGTTACCAGATGTTTATAAGACATAATTAGGAGAACAAAAGAGAGAGATGCACTGATATCGGTAAAAAGAAACTCCCATCATCTTTGCTTGCCTGGTATTTTGAAAGTTTACGTGGTAAGAATAATTCTTCTTTACTTTTGAAAAACAAGAGATTGTATTTGTACCATATTGTATACAATTTTAGGGAAAAGGATGTAGGAGACCCATATAAAACATATAAAAATAACAGAAGAACTGCAGCACTATAAGGCAACTAATTTTAAAAATGAGCAATTAAGATGGAGAAAAGTTAATGGCTCAGTTTGAAATGTGATAAGTAATGAAGACCAGTTGCTTTAAATACTCAGCCATGGTAACCACAAGACCAATACTGATTCACACAAATTTCCTTGGTAAATTGGAAATAAAAGATTAATAACATAGGGTTGAAATCTGATCTAATTTCTACCCACACAGCACTAGAATAACTCATTTGATATCACTGAAAAAAGGTACAGTTACATGTTCCTAAGTCCCAAAATTCTGTTCCAAGTACAATTTGCAATAACACACAGTTTTTATGCAGTAGCTTTACCAAGAAGCTCTTTAAAGTTTATAACTATGGTCCCCCAAGCACATCTGTTGTTTCAATAACCCTGCCTTTATCAGTCCCATCAAAGCTGCTGTCCAGCATGAGGTTGCTAGGGAACTATAATGAAGTGATGCTGCTGTGGATTTCCTTATAGCTCAAGATTTTCCACTACTAGGCAGGTGACTGCAATTTCCATCACATCAGGACAACCACTTTTAAGAATGGAAGGAACCTTCAACCTCCCTCCTTTTCCTCTACCCCTCCCAGCTTAGGTTGCATATCACAATCCACTAACTTTCAGAGAATATTTTGCTTGTGATTCTCAACATAACCAGTACTACAGGAAATTGAACTGCAAGACAGAAAAGTATTGTTTAAAGGAAATTCTCTTTGTAAACCAAAGGCTGGGAAACAGATCATGGAAAATACTCTGAATAAGCTTTTTGATTTTACCTTTTGAACAGATGATACTATGGGTTCCTATAAAACAGGTTTTCAGAAACAATCCTTAGAGTATACACACACACACACACACAAAAAAAATCATGGTTTCATTTTAGTACTGGAAAAGGTTGAGAAACGTATTTTAATTTGCTCAACTGCAAATCTCCAGAACACCCCAAGATTTTCACTCTTATGACAAACCTTACACACACAGAAGATTTCTGTATTATATTGTGTACTCCCTAAGCAAAAAGTTGAAACTGAAAATCCACAACTGAAATAATTTCCTTCATGAAACAGAAAATGAAATTGAACTACAATGGCATAGGAAGGAAGGAAACCAAAGGAAACCAAACTTGTGCCAGGCACAAAGGTGTTCAGACTATCAGATGTAACTATTCTCATAAGTCCTTTTTCTTTGACTTCTTGAACCACGTCATGACTTTAAAGATTATAATGAAGGCTATCTAACAATGGTAAGAACATATATGGTGTCATTAATCTGCTCTCTTGTCATATTTGTTCTAAAGAAAAGGAATTACAACCCTTTACTTTAGTGTAAGTGATATATAAAGGGCAATGCAGCAATGCAAAATATAAACATTACTGCACTGTAATATTGCAAAAGTATATACAGCTTCAATAAACAATTGTATCTGGCAAAAGTACTGGTCTCCAATTAATGACCAATGATGTCAATGAACCTCAGGAAAACAGGCTGTATGAAGAAACTGGTACAGTAAGCTGTCACAACAGAGGTGCTAAGTTCCTGAGAAGAATGTCTTTGAGATGGGCTTTATTCCTTCTGGAAGCAAGTCTCACTGAAAAAGTTTGTCTCATTTATTCGACTGCTATATCACATTATATGCAAACAGGGCCCTTTTACCAAGTACTCACTGCATATTAGGCTCTAAATTCTTTACTTTGAATAATGGCTACATGGGGCTTAAATGTTTCCCTTTGATGTACAATGGGAATACTGGTAGCCATTACTAGAAAATACTCTTTTCTATAAGTTAACTGCAATGTTTGAGTGATCCTTTACAAACGGATTTAGTTCAGTGTTTTATTAAAAGTTATTGGAGAACATTTTCAAATACTACTTAGAGACCTGAGATACCCAAAATGAGGTGCCATTGTCTTCAACACTATCTTTAGGACAGACCAGATTTATTTTTCTAGATGTTATACAAAAATCCTCAACAACAACTCAGGGTATCTTCTTGCCAGCTGTTGAATCAATTCTGTTTTGGTTAAACTGCAGCCTCAAATAATTACATTTCTAAAACTGAAAAATCCTAGACCCTGGAATTCAACAGTGAAATCTCCACTGACTCCTATAAAGTCAGGTTTTCACCTTCATTTTCACTTAATACTATGTGCTGCATTTCTAGAGGCTTGTATTTCTGATAAGTCTACTGAGACCTAGTTTTTAAATATATTTATATTTTATTAATATAAATTAATTATATTAATATATTAATATTAATATATTTTAAATATATTTCACTTGTATTCATCCAGCAGTTTAGAACAAAAGATTTCTACATCTTGAAATGAAATTCTCCTTCCTGTTTTCTTTCCTTTTCCTAGTTTTTTTTTTGATTGTGTAGTTAGGGAATGCTTGAGCTATTCAGGAGGTTTTGCTGCTAAACAGTAAGTATCAGCTCCTCCAACATTAAAAAGGAATAAAACCTTTCTTCTTTATGTGGTAACTCTGGTTAATCCATTATGAATGTACTTTAAAAATTACTTGAATCCTGTTTTCCTGGAAAGTGATCAATCAGACTATGACAGATTTTAAAGCCAACATTTGCCAAGAGGCTGAAATAAAAGTAATAGGCAGAACATCTATGTTTGTAACAAAAAAAAATGTTTAAAGGGTGTTTTGTTTTGTTTGTCATCACAGTAGTAATGTTTAAAAAATGTTCAGGGGACATTAGGAACATCTTTTTTACAATGGAACTACCACAAGTGTGAAGATTAAAATAATGTAAAGTGTATGTCAAACAGGAGGTGTTATAATAACAAACATTAAAGTTGAAGCGAGCAAAAGTATGAATCCTCCAAATTTGGATCGTTTTTGAAGGATGGACGTAAAAATTGCTATTTTGGTAAATCAGAAATTTACACTCCGACAGTAATCCATTCCTTAAAGCAGGTATATGAAAACACAAACCAAAAAGACTCCTGCCAGCATCTGCTAGAACAAGCCCTTAGAAGACTCACATCTCAAAAAGCAATAAGACATTTTCTATTGCGTTGTGGTGGACAATCTCCACTAAGCTCTGTTCACACCTTTTACTTCTTATTCAAGCAAACATCCACTGAAAGCAAATAGAAAGTACATGTGGGAGCATAACTCAGGTACTGACCTCAGACCTAACCTTTTGGAAAAAAGATTCAGGATTACAGACTCAGGGTAATGAAAAAACATTATTTGAATCTTAGTCCTTTCAGTATTTAAATATGATAACCACATTTTAAGTACAATTTTAATATTTGATGAGTCATTTTCACAGAGTAATATGATAATCTTCCATAATGCCAGAAAAAATTAATATTCTTTCTTTTATTTGTCCTTAAGTAGGTTATTCAATAGCACAATAACAGTAGCACAGAAATATCATTATTTTGTCATCATAACTAATGGTGCTATCAACTAAAACATCTGTGGTCATGAAATATAGATAAGACTAGACGTACATTCTCTGCCTTGAGTTATCAACTCTTCGTGTTACCAAGCCTACCTGTATGGGATGGGTATAGCACAGCAGGACTAGTGAAGTGTTAAGTTTATACTAGATAATCATCAGCTTTCACAATGTGGATTACCAGATGTAAAGCACCACAAGTACAAGAAGCTATAAGTAGCTATCAGTTGCAAGCCTATAAAAGGCTACAACTTTTAGCAGCTCAATTTGTTTTGACACATATTAGATGTGAGAGCAAGATTACTCCACTAGTACAGTACTGGTCCCTTCAGTACAGCTTCCTGTGTTTACAATGAAAACTTCAATTTCAACTGTTCCATTGTTTAGAGAAAGCTAGTGCTGAAAACTTAAGTTCAAGACTCACTGTTCATCACAGCTATGTGAAACTCATTTTTAAAGCCAAAATTCTATAATTCTTGGTATTAGTATATGAATCAAGCATAAAGATAAACTAGAACAGCATTCTAAGCACTAAATCAATTCTGCAAGTACAGCTGACAGAAAAAGGGGCTGAAGCAGAGATCAGGTGCTCTCATCTCTAACAATTACAAAGCACCAATCAGAACCTACATTTTAGCTGCAAAAACTGTCAAATGCACTTGTTAAACAAAATTAAAGATTCTGCTATAACAAGAAAATGAGTGAAGGCAAAAGAGATTTCACAGACACTGAAAAAGATACAACTACAGTAGAAGTACTAGCATTCATGAATTTAAATTCATCATACACAGATACTGCAGGATCAAAGCAGGGTGCAGAAATAGGTTGCATAGTACTTTAACCTATGCTTCTTGATTGTAAAATGAACAATAAAAATTCATATAAACAGTCAACTAGATAAGTCAGCTGAAATACCTCAGCTGAAGATATGCATTAGTTACTGATAGGCTGGAAAATACAAATATTGTTTATGTAGAGTACTCAACCTCTGTAATGAAAAAAATCACCTTTGATCAACCCAAGTTAATTGAGCACTGGCAGAAGATGCCAAACTCCTATTCCTGGATATACACATGCTCTGTTTATCCACAGAAAGGAAACCCACCCTGAATAAGTTGATCCTAGCCAACTACCGCCCAATATCAAATTTCCCACGAGCAAGTCCACAGAGAAGCTAGTCAAAGGCCAAGGACATTCTTATCTGGTAGAAATTAACTTTTTAGACACATTACAGTCTGGAGTCAAGCCAGGACACACAACTGACACCACCTAGGAGACTGATGAATATTCTCCACCCATCAGTGGGCAAAGCACTGATATCCGTTCCCATCATCTTGGACCTCTGCAGTGAGAGTAGAGCTCTAAAATTACGAGTCCTTCCTGAAGAGGTACGCCCAGTAAGTAGTGACAGGAAACTACATCCACCAATGGACTCCTCAAACTGTGTGGGCAGTCACAGAAGCCAAGAACTGTGGAAATTACAATTATCCTAAATATCACATTGTTCACACAGCTTTTGTCTCATACCTCTACCCCACCCTACTCCTGCTTTGTTTGGACTGTGAGCTCCTTGGCTACTGATTATTGACACTTCTTTGTTTACCCAGCATCTAGCATAAACAAGGACTTCGGTGGCAGTCCTTTGCATAACTTAAAAACACTTTTAAATAATAACACTATTTGTGAGGTTTCAAAATTATTAATTTCCCCTCAGTTTGTTTTCAAGATCTACATAAAACAGCAAGCTGAAACAGTGCTAAATCAAGTCCTAGCAATATGTAGACAGTAAAGAACTTTACCAGTAATCTCCCACATATATAACTACTGCCACAACAGACCATCATGAGCAACAGCCAACTACACTGGAAGAAAGACTGAGGAAAACATTCAGGAGCCTGTAGCCACTTTACCATTTCTATGCATACCAATGGTGAGTCAACGAGTACTGGAACAGTACACATTTTTAAATTCATCTCTGTTTTGACCAGAATCACCATAAATCTTCTGTCAGCCTAGACAAGGTAGAGGACTGCCCCGTAATAACTAACACTGTCAAAGCCCTTTAACTCCTCACTAAATCAGCAGCAAGACATGGATATCCAGACATAGGTATTTGAGAGACTCAAGAATCCTGACTGATGTAGAACATGGCATATTCCCTAGAATCGCAGCTGCTACAGCAGATTCCACTTCATTTCAAATCATGTTCAGATTGCAGTTTTATGATCAAGGCATTTAAAGGCCTTCCTTTACAAGAATGAACACCTATTACACATATATGGGTATATACATAAAAAACTAGATATACAAATTTTGTTCTGATTGATAACAATAATAATAACAATAACAATAATGATGATGTTTAGATACCATAGATACTATTCCGTAGTGCAAGGAATCCATGAAGGGGCAGAAAAAAAAGCATTAAAGGAGAACACAGGCAGTGAGAGGAACTTTATCAATCATATAGTAGAATAGTTCTTACTACTGTATTTTAAAATTTAATTTCAATTTTGATCCACTAATTTACATGCATTTCTTTAGTCTGTATTCAATACTTAGTTTAGAAAACAATCACACAGCTATTTCCAAGGAAGATAATATCACATATTTTTCAGCTGACTTTTGAATAAACCTATGAATTTTTGAAACTCCTAATTATGTCTAGATTTGTAAAATTCCTTCACCATTTATTTTCAGGAAATGTATAAGCTCATTTATAAACTAAATTTCTTTGGGACTGGATGATCATGAAGATACAACAATCAGAGTGAGGAATAGTTTGTCCTTTTCAAATACCGAAATGTCCTTTTCAAATCACGAAACTTAGGAATACAGGTAATAAATATGCAATATCTGAGCTACACAATATGAACTTCAACTGACCAATTTGGAACAGTTGTTGATGAAACCTAAAATGATGCAAAGTGTTTAGAGTTGTTAATATGATATATGATATATGATACTAAGAGAATAACAATGTTCAAAACTGTTGGAGATAAACCCCCCCCAACATTACAGAGTCTGTGCAGACCTTACATTGTTTGAATCTGAAATGTTAAGCAAATTGCTTTGGTTTTAATTGCAATGTGTTTTATTTTCATAAGGTACTGGAAAAATATAATACATAAAAATTAACACTAGAACTTTTTTGTTGTTGAATTTTTTTCTAATATTACATACCCGTGTCTATTATGAGAACCCTCCAAAACACATCAGGTAGACTTAGACAAGATGTGAACTTTTTTTTCTCTGCTAGAGAAAATATTTAAGTTGGTTTTTTGGTGGGTTTGGGGTATTTTTGGTCTTTTGTTTTGTTTTGCTTGTTTGCGTTTGGTTTTTTTTTTTGTTTTGTTTTGTTTTGTTTTGTTTTTCGTTTTGTTTTGGGTTTGTTTGTTTGTTTGTTTTTCCCCTATATTTTTAATAAAGGTGACTTCTACACATAAAGCATTTATATTGGAGCTTTGTAACATCTGGGAACACCTCCTGAGAGCAAAAGCTGACAGGCGGAGCTGCAGTGCCATCAGGGCTGAAGAAACTTGTATGGGAATTTGGGAATTACTAGAAAATTTATCTTTGAGATTGTATTTATATATATATATATATATATAAATAAAATGATGCAGACATCATGAATATAACAAGAGCTGCATGAATTCTGAGGGCTGGTAAAAAAGTAATCTTACATGATTTGTTTGCAGTTCTCTGGAATTGCAAAGGAAAGAAAGAAAGGGTTTTAAATTGTCATATTGATTAAATAAGCAATTTATGGATCTCTGCAATAGTTGCTAGCAGTAAAGGTAAATGCTCAAGACTTCCAGAAAATAAAATAATAATTTAAAAATTAATCAAAAAATCCTTCAGTTGCCTCTAAAAAATATTGCCTTAGAGCCGTTAGAGTCACAGAAAACATTTAGAGAGATGTCTGTAATGATTATATCCATCAGTGTCCATGTATAAATTCTGTCTTAGGCTATATACAATTTGTTATCAGCAGAGTGGTAAGTGCTAAAGCACTCTTTTTTAGGGTGCTGTGTAGTGACAGACAAGAAGAAAAAAAAAAAGAAGAGGAGCTTTGTGTGATTATGATGTGACTAGGAGAAACAGAGTTTTCCATAATGAACCAGAGAAAAAAAAATGACAGAATTAATGTATTTACTTTTCAAGCATTGACGCAAAAACGTTTTATGTGATTACAGTTTAGTAAGGGTATGGTCCTATTCCTGTGCCAAACACAAAAACAGCAAATAAATGTACCCGAGGAACAAATGTGATGACAGTTAAAACAGTACTGCCTTCCTCCCACAGGGACACCTACCACGATCACTTCTGAAAGTGTACCTGAATGTATTCTGTGTGTGTGTGTGAATGTAGGTGAATGTAAATATAATATTGTCAAGTAGGAATAAAGGTTGGTTACCACAGCAGAGTCAAGAAATCAACAGTTTTGGTCAATAAACTTAAAACTGATGTGAAATGCAGGAGTAAACAGTTAACCAATCTCTCTAGACATGTTAAAAAAAACCAAACAAACTTAGTGATGAGGAAAAGTACATGTACCAAAAAGTGATAGGGAAATATGGTTCAAATAGCTGTCCAAAAATTTGGAATTATCTTGGGAGCTTGATCCCAATCTAAAGAAGCCAGAAGGCCTACTGAATGACTGTCTCTTGAGAATCGTTCTCCAGGTAGACATTCCCAGGATGAAACACATTTGTTTATTTTGCTTCTTGGTAACAGAAAATTCAGTCAATGGCCTCTGGCTACCCATCCTGTTTCCAGTCCTCACAATATGTAGTAAAGCTATTGAGAGAATTTTTTCCCCCTACTCAAAATGTCAGAGTGATTAATAAGAGATTAATGGACTCAGCTCAGCACCTTGTCTGCTCAAATGTCGCCTTTTGTGGTGTTTGGCGGTTCTCTTTTCCTGAAGGACACAGAAGGTGACAGTCTTGGTCAGACATGAGGCACCTAAATGCACTTGTTGGCACATTAACACAGACACAAACAATTTTCAATTTTAAAGTTAGCAAAAATATGGTTTTATCAGAAAGAATGTGTAACTCAAGCCTGTCAGTGTTTGTGATGTTACATTTGGCTGAACAACATTAATTTGAGTGATTGTACTTGTGTGTTGGCTGATTAAACATACTTGTGTCAAAAGAAAATATTGTTATTGTTATACAGAAAGGCTTCCTTCTTCCTGCTGAAACCCCATCTTCATTAACCCTTCATACAAGCAAGGAGGATTTTATACAGGAATACCTGGGCAAAGTGAATATATCTTATTTCTTACAATCTGAATACCTTAAGTCATCATTCTGCCTAGGCCTCAGCTCTGATCTCCTACCTGTTAATTAGGAAAAAGCAGACAGCTACCAGCTTTTCTGAGATCATAGCTATCTTGTAAGATGTGCCTCAAAAAATAACATGGCTGATCTTACCTAAAAATGGAACGTTTTCATTCAATACTCATTTATTTATACTGGATACAACTAAAGTTCACAAGAGTTACAAGGCATCAGTATTTTAGTACACATATTTTTGAAGGAGGAGCAAGTCTACCACCACCAAAGATAAAAGCCAAGAATAGTCAAAATATTGTTCATGCTGTAGAATGGCATGTAAGTCAAGAGGATGGAATGAATCTACTGAAGACAGAGCCTTACCATATTATCCTGAGGTCAATGGGCAAAACTGATTAAAAGGATCAGTAGTAACAACAGTGAAGATGACACTTCCATTTCATGGCAAATTTTGAGGTTTCATCAAATGTTTTGTTTCTGTACTATAATGAATGCAAAATATTTTGTGTATTTTTGTCAAAAGTATAAAGTGATCACAGTCTGACTGAAACTTGAGCTGTATTATGAAATAAAAGACAGAGAATATGTTTCTCTTTATGTTGTGAGAGGAGGCTGTTGTAAAGCGTTTTTTTTTTTGTTGATAATGAAGCTGTAATGTCAAAAGATACAGATACAAACTCCTTTTCTGCCTTATTTAAAACATAATCTTTAATCCCTAAAACATTAATTAAGGTAAAAAGGTTCGATTGACTGACAAAACTGAGAATCAAAGAGACTAGCTTTAGTGTTCCAATTATATGGAACCTATAATGTAGCACAGACATAAAAGATTGTGTCTGTTTATGCTTGGAACTCTTCTAAAAGATACTAAATTATTATTCTGTCAATAATTTACATTATCCACATAATTTCCATATTCATTTGCATCCATAATAGAACTGCTGAGGAAACCATAACAAGGAAAAAAAAGATAGCTAGTTTGAGATTCATAAAGCTGCACTGTTTATAACTTCACCTGCTTTGCTCCATGTCTTCTGCTATGGATGGTCATATGTTTTTGTATAGAATACAATTCTGACACAGTCATTCTCAACTACTGAATCCATTATTAAAAAAAAAAAACCAACCCTAAATTTGAACATAGAATCCTTTATACAAGAGATACTTTTGTCAAAGAAATGCAGGTCTCCTCTCACTAAGGATGAATGCTCATAGCCTGCTCCATTAAAATGATTTATGATATATAAAAAGTGTGCTGCATTAATAAAAATACTTTGGTAACATAAGGAAAAGACTTAGGGAAAATGTGAGCAAGGAAGAGGGACAAGGAAGAATAAGGGGAGACACATTAACAGATAGACTTTTATATTTCTGTGTGAAAAATGCATATTAAACCCCATGACTAAAGAAACTTGTAGAAAGAGGTCAAATTCTTCATAAGTGGAATCTTTCAATTTCTCAGCCGTATCTTCGCGTATGTACAACAGGCCAGACTGGAAACAGAAACAGACTATGTTTTAATATAATAATAAATAGAATGATGGCTAATTCCATTGAATTATCCAGATGAGTTTCCATGCCAAGCTATGATGGTTTTGAATTTCCATCCCTCAACACAACAGATCAAATAAGATGTTTCTTTTTTTTCCCCATAGCTATCCCAAATAAGAAATACAAAGTTATTCATTAAACATTTAAACAAAATATTAAACACTGGAACTGCCATTAAATATGGTGACCATATGTATTAATTCTTGAAAGCAAAATATAAATTTCCTTCTCTTGTTGGAAAAATTTTGATTGCTGACATAAGCAAATATTACTGTGAAGTGGTAAATTATAGTGACTATTTTTTAAATATGGAAAGCTATGGATACAATAAATGACAGATGGAAGAAAACTGACAGATTCTGCAGATTGAGTCCAAAAATTGTGAAGGCTTGTTTCTTTGGGGAAGGGTTAGATTTGGTTTTTCTTACAATTCCACAGGCATGTTGTAAGAGATTTTCATGAAGGATACTGAATTCTTGTCACAGAATTTATAGAAGAGAAAGAAACCTTTTTTTACCCATTCCAGAGTGCTAGTAACTACTGCTTTAGGCAACTGAAAGTCTTTGCTAGACAGTGTCCTTTTTATAACACGAGGGAATGAAGTGTTCTGTCATTTGAGGATTCAATCTTTATTATAGGCCAGGAGGTTGTGCCAGTAAGAATGTTATTTTTAAAAAATAGTTCCTCTGTTGAGATTTCTACACAATATCTTTTTTCTTATTTCCTACTTTTCCTTCATTGTCGACACTTTTCATAGAAGCCAATCTTTTATTTTGCAAGAGAGCAGAGTTCTTGGAAAGACCATGCAGCTCTTTCACTATGAAATTTGTGTTTCCAGGCTGACTAGAGACATAAAACAGATATAAGGAATTAAGTATTCATCCAACTACCCTGGCCCTTCTCTTCCTTTAGACAGCATTAACTTTTCTGGGTTCACCACTTGCCATTCAGTGCACATCTAAGACTTCAGCTCCAACAATGAAGCCTATGCTAGCTGTAGCTGGATTTTCAATCATTCAGTATGCTTAAATGAATAAAAACAAGAAAAAAGTACAGCCCAGAATGATGGAATATGTATTAAAATAGTTCATGGCCTCTACCACATACCGCATTTACAATGTGTTTTAAGGAAAACTTGAATTTTGGTCTCAGCACCATGGAATAAAAATGGGTGGGGTTTTTTTGGTCTTCTGGTTGCCAAATGTGAATAAAACAAATCCTATATAAAAAATCCCATTTTAAGATAACTATATTACTATTGTTCATGCTGATTTGTTCATGGCAGCCTTTTTTATTTTTTTTTTCTTTTTTTTTTTTTTTTTTTTTTTTTTTTTAATTGTCTCATCCATCATGGCAGAAATACACAGATTGTTCAATAAACATGGCTCTAAAATTTAGACCGAGGGGCTTGGGGAACTTTCCCTTGCTTTTCTATGCTAAACATCTTTTAAATATCTGTTTCTACACAGGTCCCATAAAGTTAGAGTTTAATTCAGTTAAAGAAGTTAATATATCTATAATATGAAAAAAAAATCATATTTCATTTTGTGACATGAGAAATTCACAAGGCTGAAAGAGGCCACTGAAGGACTGGACACCTCTATTTTAAAGACCCCATTTGCTTCCATATTAAAAATTACCTTTCTCTTGTCAAGTAAAGACAGAAAATATTCTGTTTACATGGCAATTTTATAATAAGGACTTTTAAAAGATAAATTAAAATTTAAGAATCACTTCGGAAGCAAATGAAGATTTTTAATTATTTTTATGAAGTCTATGCCAAGTTAATAAGCATTATTTACTTGATTAATCTGTCAAGAGGAGAAACAATAAAGCTGATGTCAAAAATCCAAACCTGGTTCATATCTGTATTGGGCTACTATAAGGACAGGCTATCTCTTTAAAGGCTTTTCCTTTTTATTTCTGGCTAAATGAAAAGACTTTTCCACTGGGTGAGGAACTGAACAGAGCTGTCACATAGTTCTTTGAAAAAAAAATAGATGAAAACCATCCCCAGATTCAAAGAAAACTTTTGTTTTTCCTGTTAGGCTAAGCTCTTATGCCCTGCTCTATTGTTTCACTGCATTGGCAGTATTTTGTGTTCTGATGCAACAGTCTAAATCAGATGTAGATCCTTTTCCTTTTTATATATATATAGATACATACATAAACACACAAACAAACATGTAAAGGTGCTCAGAATATTTGGCCTCTTGCCAAAACCCTTCTCTCCAGGATTCCTAGGATTTAATACCTTTGATAGTCCAGAAAGTACTTCTAATATACTTAAAAATTATATTTGTATAATTTAATTATAGAAAAAGAAGTGTGGATTTTTGAAGTAATGCGTGTTTTTCAATCCACACATTACTTCAGGCTGATGTATTGACAAGATTGCTCAGAATGAGATACCATCTGACTCTGTAAATCTGCATTTTAAATATAAATTGGTCTGTTCACACTGGCCTCTTTTTCATCTACCAAAAATGCGAGCAGCTTCTCTGGAGGCAACAACTACATTTCTGGTTTTTTCCATGTTATTGGAATTGAAAGATAGACTATTTTTATTTGAGATTTTTTGCAGATTAATACACAGAAGACTTGAAATTATTACTACTGTGAGACCTTTAACTATGAAAAAAACATTGGAATGTGACCAGAATCTTTGTTAGCAGCCAGGAATAGCCAACAGCATGGAAAACTGGTGTTCCCACTACAGCTTATGACAAACAGTCAATACCAGAGCTGTTCATTGTGCCCACTTCCATCAGTAAGAATTTCCCAAGGTGATCTATCATTTCTCTGCCTGCCAGTTTTAATCTCTTAGTCATCCAAGATTTTCTTTTCCTAAGCAAGCTGGTTTCTGTATTTTATAAAAGATCATTATGATATAACTGCTTTAAGTATTATATTATGAGGATTAAGTAAATTAATGAATATCCCATAAACATCCACCAACATATTGACTCTCTTCACTGAAAGAATACATGAAATCAGTTTAAAATATAATTTCTTTGTGCCATCCACAGTGTATAATGTAAATAATACATCAGTGAGTATATAACCCATCACTTTTTCTTGAGTGTGAAAATGATATTGATAAGTCTTTCCTTGCCAAATCTCTTCCAGAAATAGGTCAGTTTTCCCCCAGTTATCCCTTGGCAGATAAGTTTTACTCATCTATGCTACAAAATACACAAGTACACTTCATATATCCATAGTGAGGCCATGCATTCATTCTGTGCATGTAGAGAGTCCTAACTGTGCTTAACAGGTATAATAAAGTCACAGAGATGCTGTAAGAAGAGATTGCTGCTTTGTCAGTTATAAAAAAACCTAAAACTTGGTCTTGCAATATACTTCTCTTTCCCACCACATTTAATGCTGCTGATGACCAGTGATGATAGTGGCTCAGAGCCACCATAGCCTACTGTAACAAGAACCAAACCCATTCCCAGCACACAGAAGAGGACAAAACAAAAGTTGAAAGGGAAAAGTCTTCCCCCTCAATTTTAAGATGTTAGACATTTTAAAGCATATAATTTTATAATGGCTGTGCTTATTTCAGCAACAGTGAATTTCTTTCTTTCATTTTGAGTACATGTACTAATCCCTTGTTTAAATTCACAGCTATTTATAATTGAACAATAATAAAAATTTTAACCCTCCCCCCCACAAAACCCAAAACAAACAAACAAACCCCTGCTTTACTAACAGGTGGTTTAAATCTTTAGGTCAATCATAATAAAGTAACAACTTTTTCCAAGGATGTGACATCACCCTGTATCCAATATTACTCCTGCATTCCCTTTGAGCAAGAGGGTGTTGCTGAATCTTTCATATATCTTTCATCTTGGGACGTGGACAGCAGATGCACATTCCCCACTATCTCCACACTGAGTGTTACAGAGACAACACAAGAGCAAGACATACTAAACATCTGATCAACTATCACATAAACTGACAGGTATTCCTTTTTATTTCAGTTGGTGGAAAATTGACTGTAAACATAGTGTGGATTTGTATTTTTCTCACTGTCTGAGCAGTGCCAGACAACAGAATTGCAAAATGCCAGCATAGCCGTTCTGCATAGTCAGGTTTTCTAGGCAAAAATTTTTTAAGTCAGAAATAAGGCTGTTCAGAACCTTACCCAAAACACAGTTCATGTTCTAGTTGCTGAAAAGATACAGATTTTTTTTGCATACTTGAGGAAAATTCAATATAATTTTTTGATGCTGCTAACTAATAAGTGAGTGAGTATGTGAACCAAAGTTTATTAATTTCTACATTAATTGTTCGCACTTTTTATTTTTACCTGAAGACTGTTTCAAAAGAAATATGAACTTTATGTTCAGGTAAAAGCCTGCATTTTGGATAAGTTATTTCACCAGAACAGATGAGGGAGAACAGGTTCTATATTCATCCTCAAATTTTAACTTGAAGCAAATCTTGAAATTTGGTAAAAATGTATACAGTGCACGTGAGTACACCATGCATGTGTGCACACAAGTGGGACAACTGCCACCCAATTTACTCTGTTTTATATAAACAATCTGCAGAAGTGATATGGCACAGCAAAGAGGTTCAGTGGGGAATCCAGGAAAGGACTTACTGTGTTCAATAGCACTGGCATTCACTCATACCAGATTCTTCTTTCTCAGATTACAGGAATTCAGTCCAAGTTAGCCATAAAATTTTAATGCAAGTACAATGCTATGCCACTAACAACTTGTCCTACTCCAACAGCTATGACAAATATCCTCACATAATTCCTACAGGCAATGGTCTTACAGATAAACACCACTTCCAATTTGCCTGTGAATGACAACACGGTCTTGGCAAAGAAGTGTACCATAGAGAAATGAGAATCCTTTCCTAACTTTGTACAACCTTTATGAATATCTGACAACTTGCTTTTGCTCTTACACTCCTTCCTGTATCACACTCTACTAACTTTTTCTCTTAGTATGTGCTCTATAAGGATATCTGTGGATATTTTAAAACCTTTGAGAGAGTATGTGTCCACACATGAACCTTCAGTACTTTCTGTAACATGTGGCCTGCATGTGGAGAAATCTGTGACTTAAAACTAGCTAAAGATTATCAGACAGGCCTCTAAGCAGCACACTGTGATGAATGTGCCAAGAGACAATTATTAGAAGAGAGAAGGATGTTACTAGCACTCAGCATAATGCATCATTTATCACTAAAATAAACTTTTGTTTGTTTTTTTAGAAGACTTGTGTTCTTTCATGATTTTAAGCAAAACAAATAGATAAAAAAATATTATTTCTATTTTCTCACAGCCAAAGAAATGTAGACATAATTTTTTTTTCATAAGTAACTAGGAATGCTTCCATTTTAAAGAGCCTCATTTTGCGAAGACCCTCACAACAGTGCCTTCAACAAATACAGGGTATATGACCCAGCATTTACAACAAATATAATTGATTCTGGAAGAAGGAAACATCAAAAAAACTCATGATCTTTGACACAGTGTGAGCTGGTACACTTTTCTTGACTATGAGCAAACAACCCAAACTCTCGAATGACACAGGTATTTGGCATGCAATTAGGGGCTGAGAACTGCAGGTTGGATTCAAGACCATTTGTATCATACAGCATCTACAGGATTTGAAAGCAATTATCAACTCACACAGCTTTACCTTCTGAAAAAAGACCCACAATGTTTCATGATTTATATAGCTGCTTAGTGCTTTCAGTGAGTAATGTATTAGTTTTCAGCCCACCTGAAAATGATTTCAGGTTAAAATCAGCAATATTTGACTGGAAAAATCCCACAAAGCCTAACACATATCACTTAGACAAATTGCACAGTGGATGCTTTCAAATTACATTTCCATTTTGAAATTCACCCTTAAAGAGAATGAAAGAATTTTTAAAGTATTTTAAAACTCAAAAAAAGAAAAAAAAAAAATGGGGTGACATCATTAAACTTATCTGACTGCAGGAAACCATTTCATATCACCAAATAAAAAAAAAAAAGGACTGTATCTTTGTTTTCATTGAAAAAAAAATGAAAAAAATCAGGCCCAGCAAACAATCGCCTCGCTCCAGGAAGCAATCGTCATTTGCCTTCACTAGGACCTTCTTCATTCCCAAATCAAATTGCTTTTCTTCTCTTTTTGAAATGCATAAAAGACTAACTCTGCCCTCCACTTCTCATCACATTTATTCTCCTTCTCACTCTTTTTCTTCATCCTAGGCCTCTTCCCCATTTGTCCATTTGCAGCAGCTGGATGTCATTCTCTTTCTGGGGCTGCTCTATCAATCTGGTAGGATCCTGAATCCCTGAGTCACATCCTCTCCCAAATCTTCCCTTCCTTTTTCTCTTTATTTCATTACTATTCTGTGCAATGGGGATGTTACATGAAAAATTATATTGTTCTGTAACTGCACATTTGGAGATAAAGCATTCTATCTAAACTCAGGAATGAATTCACAAACATCATTTGAAAACTTGTTAGGTTTTTTTTAGGGCACTGTTCTATGAGGGTAGCAATAGCTTGCCAGTTAAAACCAGGAACCACAGCAAAAAATCATGCAAGTCTTTAACTTACATACCAAAACTCACTGCCAGCATTGTTTTTTTCTTCTCGTAGTACAAGAGCTGCAAAAAGTTTCAGAGAAACAAATACAAAAGAGTGCTTCAAATTTCAAAAACAAACTCTCAAAAAACATATGAATTTATATATACAAAGATTAAACCAGATTAAGCAGGACCTACATTTTAAAAGCTTTCCTGTAGGTGTATGGCACTTTTTTTGCCTTTTCTTACTTTCCGGTTTTTTGCGTGTGTGTGGTTTCTTGTTTTGGTTTGGTTTTGGCTTTTTTGCTTGTTTGTTGTTTGTTTGTTTTGTTTTTTGTGGTTTGTTTGTTTGTTTGTTTGTTTGTTTGTTCTGAGGAGCAATTCGTAATTACCTGACAAAGAACAAAATAGCAACAGTTTCTGGAAAGAATGTGTACTTAGAGAGTGAGTACTTAAGAAAGAAGCTTTCATCACAAGATACATTCCATGGAAACATAGTTTACCTTGTACTGTAAGCTCCTTCACTGCAACTCAGTCCCCTCTTGGCACTCAGTTTTCAACAAAACTAGACCACGACTACTCTTGCTAAGCAAGTCTCCCCTCAAAAACAACCTCCTTCCCTTCCCCCCAAAAAACACAATCTCTAAATGACATAGTAAAACTAATTAAAAGAAGTATTGAAACTACTTTTTAAAATTTCCTTGAATTAAAGCAAAGCTTACAACAGATCATTTTCCAGTCACACCACATAATGAAAGAACTTACTTGACAAGTTAGATGAACATTAACGTGCATTTGGGAACCCTTTACTCCCAGGCATCATGATGTAAAAGAATAAGTAACAATCACTATGGTATGAAAGTATGACATATCAGTTTCCAATAACAGTTCCTTGATGCAGAAGATCAATTAGAGAAAATTCCCATCAGCATAAGTATCAATATTTTCTGTTATGAAAGCATTGTTGACTTAAATTGTTTGTCTTTCCACTTAATGTGAATACATGAGACTGAACTCTTAATTTCACTGTAATTGCTGTGTATTAGCTCATTCTCCTTCTAAAGCTATTTGACTGCAATGAGCAGCAAGAAGAATTTCAATACCAAATCTGTTGTTTTTGTGAGCGCTATCAGACCAGACACTCTCCTGTGCAGAGTTTTACTCAGAAAAGGCAGGCTAGTAAACACTATCAGGAAGCCATTTATAGCTCCCTAATTCTGTGAGCACCTGGTTGAGACCTAGCAGAGCACAGCTGCAGCACACCCTGACACCCTCCCCTTTACTGCCTCCAGTTTGTGATGAAGGGGTGGTGGGACAATTGGGCACAGTGGCAAACAGCTTCATCTACCAGGGGCATTCCGAGGGGTCAGGTACAAGCAGGTTACAGGTCCTTTCATTTGCACAGATGCAGCAGAGGTGGTTAGGGTGGATTTAAGGAATTCAGTGCACCTGAATAGGTGCATCTGAAGAAAGAGGATCAAAAGCAACAAGAATATAAATCTTCTTGAGAACAGGAATTTTTTTTTTATGTTGTTGTTAGAAACAGCAAACAGGAAGTGATTAATACTTGCATATTGCCATGGTACTATTACAAACATGAAGCTTCCAGCTTGAAGACTATATATGGAATACCTTTTTCCCCTTGCATTTAAAAATAGGGTATTTACACCATGATAGTAGCCATCTATCTTACAGATTTTCCTTTCTTCTCTGCTTATAGCATTGTAATCTACATTGTACCTTTTCCCTAATGCCAGAAACACACCTTCAGATTGCTTTTGGGAAAAAAATCACAAAAAAATTAACCTCAAAAAATCCAAGCAAACAAAAAAACCACAACGCCCTTCGTCCAAAAAATACAACAATTCTATAGCAGGTGGAGCCAAAATCCCCTAAATTATCTCAGTTTTTTTATTCACTCTATACTATTCCCTGAACACAAACGTCAAACTGCAGGTGCATACAAAATGCTTCTGTTATGACAAGAGCTGCATATCTTCATAACCAGTGCTTCTCATAACAATGTGTGAAATAAATGCTAACTGAAACAAAGTGGAAAAAAGCCAAAAAAGTCCCAAGTGGAAGTCATGTATAGAAGAAGGACTAAACCATGTGAAGACAAAAGGTCACATGGCTGATGGTCAAAAGGGATGCACCGTCTCCCTTTATTTCTTGAACTTCTAGGGCTCCAGCAATAGTGTTTGCATAGTAACAGGATTTGAGCTTACCATACTGATGGTACACTGCTGGTATCACAATCATCTGAGTGACTCACCAAGTGAAGAAGATAACACAACAAACAGGAATAAAGGTTAAGGAGCAGAAACTGTCAGATTCTTAAAATACTGCAGCTAGCAAAGTTTATATCCACAAACCATTAAAAAAGCATAATTTTATCCAAGACTTTAGAAGACCAAGGCTTCTCAGAAGAAAACTTCACTCTGTTCTTTTCTACCTTAATTTCTGTATCCAGGCCTTTGGACTTCAAAACCATAAACTTCCCCATGAACCCATTCTTCAAGCTATCAATCTCAGTCACAGCCAGAATGCTTGTATCCACTACCCCTATGGAAATGTTCTACATCACTCTCTAACTTTCAGCCTAAATATACCCATGAACAGTTTTACTATGCCTTTACTTGCAAAAATGTATCTTCCAGTCCAAAAATTTCCCCTTTAATTTATTTACTGGGAGTAAAATTAATCCCTGTCATTTCTGTTTTGTTAACTTAAACAAAACTCTTTATAAAGAGTTTATGTTGCTAGAAAAATGAAAGTCTGAATGCAGCACAAACTGGAAAATCTTAAGGAATTAACTGTTACAGAAAGAAGAGCAGACGACAGCATACAGGTACAAGCTTATTTGTGCGCTTAAAACAGATGTTCTGGTTTCTAATCGATGTTAAAACAGTGCTACTGTATTGTGTTTTCATTGCTTGTTACTTGCTTTAGTGAGAGAAAAGCAGGTAAATGCATCCCTACATATCTGACAATCACAAGCTCCAGCAAAACAGACATGAAAAAGTTTAATGATGTAAGGTCCCAGTGCATCTCCTTGGATACTCCTAACATTCTAGCTAAGACAACACAGAACTTGGAAAAGGACTTCTCAAACACTGCACTTTTATTCAGCCTCTTAAGAAATTTTTGTCTAGGACACTCATAGCACTTAGTAATTTTATTCTACAGTAGGTAGAGAAGTGCTGTGCCAGTATTACCATGAGGACAAGAACACTGAATATCCTAATCACCAAGATTATGATCAGAAATCATACGCATAGTGTGTGCCACTCTCCTTTTAAAAACATACTTCAACATGATATCTTGTCATTATGAATAAAATTTTGCCAATCTTCATCAGCTATGTAAAAAGAAACTAATATAATTAATTTAACATAGCATTCTGACTGTAGCTAGATGCATTTTATTTTAGGATTTGACACACCTTACAATGAATTTACGAAAAATGCAACTTCACCGAGTAAACTGTTCACTGTACTCTTCCTCAACCCACATGATTTGTATACAGAAGAAACCTCCTTCCTGCACTTCAAGAGGTAAGGAAATAAGTCTTACTTTAAATTCATGGTATTGGGAAGCAACTTCCTCTGTCCTGAGTAATAAAGGTGAGTTCCAACCCACCCAAATTTAGTCAGATGGAAAGTGAGCACCAAATCTCACACAGACATGTGGGATAAACTGCCATCTAGAGGTGTCCCCACTCCTTTTGTCTTCATTGAAAATGGGGGCTATACAAGCTGCTGAGACCATAGGCCTAAATGATTGCTAAAATTATGCAAGATCACCTCCCACAACTCATGATATTTTTGGAGATGCCTTGCTTAGGGATTTTTCAGCAATTATTTCTATAGTATTAGATTTGTGCCTTTACTCACATCCTACATCTCAAGGTATTCTATTCATTCTGTGCTACAATGGACTGACAAGAACACCCATGAAAAATGTTAAAACACCCTGATCATGGACAAATGGTACCAGTAACAGCCTTATCATTCATCCTCTCCTTAACCTGTAAGCTCATCCTGATGCACAAACTACAAAGTTCACTAACTTTCTAACTGTGAAGCAACTACACTCAATTTACAAGTCAAACATTGGACACATACCAGGACTGGCAAGGGGGTTACAGTCTTTCATTCTTGAGAAACTGCCTTGTGATCTTTTTATGAATACTTAATGCCAAGAAGTTAACACTACCAAGCAAAATGTTCTAAGTAATCTCATCTGCAAGAGTCATTTAATAACACCTTTCCACTGAAAGATTCCAGAATCCAGAATCTTGCTCCTTTTCCTCATGGAAATCTTCCATACAGTAATATTGCTGACTCAGCTTCCTTGTTAATTTAAGTAATAGCCCAGATCTGTAGAGACACGATTCCTTAACTCTGTTTTGCAAGATCTTCCACAGATTTCCTTACAAATTAAAGTTTCTTGGTATGCTGGGGTTAAGGTGCAGTGGGAAGGGTGTGGGCAAATGGGAAAGGGACATGACATTTTAAAATGCTTTATAAAACACCAGATGTTGCAGAACCAACAGAGTGGAACAATGTATTTCCAATTATCAAAAAGAAGAGGGTTGTTTGTCTGCATTTTTTAAAAACTCATGGGATACTTTTAAGTCACTTAGTTGTGGTCTTTCTGTGTGTGAAGAGCACAGCAAACGCCCTTATAGATTTGATATTTAAATGACATGCACGACAAGGGAACAGCTTGATGTGGTTCAGCATTTGCTCTTGTTACACTCTGTAGTATGCTGTACACATTCCAGTCGTGTAAATAATACGAAAACTATGCAAAAGCATTTTGCCCTTCTTCACATATCTTTTTTGCGTGTGTTTGAGTTCTATAAAGTTGCCATTGGCATATTGTAAGGCAATGCTGGACATGTACTAATGTGTAGTTCCAACAACAGATGCCGTCAGCTGACAATAATGTCCTGCTTACTAATTTGCACTTACAGCTTCAGTTTCAAAAAACTTTTTAGCTGGAAGCCTAAGAGCCATCTAGATTTCCTATTCCACAGCTGAGAGAAGGATAATATCTACATTTTTTTATCAATGGGAGATCTAAATATTTTAACACTTAAGCATGTCTTCCCTCTCATCACTAGAGAAAAGACTACATACATTAAAAGTCAATCTGTTCTTGCATGTTTAAAGAGCTGTTGTAGATATTTAATGCAACCTGACAGATATTTTTGTTTGGAAACAATTCTGTTTACACATTACATCACTTCAATATTGCTCTAGAAATGTTTTGTGGAGTCTAGGAGACAGAGTCGGAAATCCTGAGCTCTGTATTCACTCTGCCATTAACCAACTGTACTCTTTTAGAAAAGTCATATAATCTCTCTGTGCCTTGGATTTTCCATCTGTAAAAGGCACCAGTTATAAATACTCACATGACAGAGGTGTGGTGAATGCCAAAAATATAGCAAAACTCTGGAAAGTGACTGTGCAAAAAGGCATCTTCTGACTCAATGAGCTTCTCCCTTGGTGAAAACCACATGTGAATTCACATGGCCTATATTCAATAGAAGCCCCATTCTGAGCACTTAATGGGAACATTGCTATAGAGGGGGCTTGAATAGAGTAATGGATTTCCTTCCCCAGAGGATACATAGCAACATATGCTGACTTCAGAGGCAAAAAAAGATTTTTTTTTTCACCCTATGCAGAACATAGCTGAGATTGATACAGCTGCAGATTCCATTCCACCTTGTATTCCATTGATACAGTTATTTACTGTTCTTTCACATAATGTGAGGAAACAATGACAAAACATTAGTGAAAGTGTAAAAGGCAAAGAATCTGAACGCAGAGGGATAAAACGAGCCTTGATGCAAATTGGACTGCACAGGTGTAAATAACTTGGTCAACAGGATCTCTATAACTAGTGATGATGTGTACATTGGGAAGAACCCAGACAGCTCTAAGAGCAAAGGCTCAGTTTGCAATAAAGCTTAGTTTCAGTTGCAAGCAACAATGATTTGATCACGAGTTACCAAGGACAGCTAAGATGGAAGGTTTCAACACCATTTCTTCAGCAGCTTTTCAAAAATCTTTAATGTATTAATACTTGAGAAGTACTGAGATGAAAGACAATGCAGAAAGTATTACAATGCCTCTCCTTTGGGTTGTTGGTTTGGTTTTGTTTTTGGTTTGTTGTGTTAGTTTGGTTTTTGGGTTTTGTTGGGTTTTTTTTGTCAGTTACAGGAAAACAAATCTTTGCTTCTTAAGAATTCATCTGCTCCTTATATTCCTATTGTTTGTGTTTATGACATAATCATTTCCACAGCAACTAATTAGGAGAAATCAAGAATTATGGCCTGAGAGGAGGACTGTAAGGAGCAAATGAAATCATACATGTGTTACATAGTTAATTCCGTTAAAAAATCTGGCTAAAAAAGTGAAACGATGAAGGCACAAGCTAATTTGTTTAAACTGATGAGCAAATTTTCACCTAAGACAAGGCCGTGGGTTTTATTCAATGATCCATTTTTTTTTTTTCACATGGAGTGCATGTTAAGAACTAGGAATGTCTGGACCAAGTAAAATCAAAAGTCCATACAGTTCAGTTCATGCAGTGGCCAACAGAAGAATGTCTGGTTGTACAGAGGACAAATATGTGGAGACACTTTTCCAGTATATTCTCATGCCAAATTTTGGCCTGCGACTTCCATCTGGAGCTTCTTCAATGCAAGTGAATCAATCCCACTTCATGTGACACCCCCATATAAAAGCATGCTAAAGTATTCTTTTGCTGCCTCTCCTGGTAGCTTGGGATAAAGTGAGAGGAAGAAGTCCATTAATGTTCCCTATTAGAGAACATTAGGGACCTCTTTTAAGGTCTTCTAATGTTCTTTGGCATGCTCTGTTAAGCTACTATTATAGAGAACTGCTAAACATCAAAATTATGAATGTTTGAGTAGTATTTATTTAAAGCTATTTTTCCAGTGGTTGGAATGCAGGCTGAAAGGAGCACTGGAGCAACTGCCATCAATATCAGTTCAGCTGCATCTAAGGATGTTTGTCATAGAAATTTTGGCCATCTAGTGGCCCACTTACCCTTTTAGCAAAAGCTCAGGGAGGGATAATGGCATGTATCAGTAAGGTGAAATTAGGACTGAGAAAATTCTGCTTTGCCACATTCTCTTAAAACCATTTTGGCTTCCCTAGTAGTCTCCAGAGCTGCTGAGCAGCTTTCCTTCTCACAATCTCAAGTCACAAAACATCACATCTCATACTGCTTTGTATCTTAAACAAGCTTCAAGATGCTCACAGACAAGACAATGTTAAGAGCTATCAAATAAAAGTTCTTTCTCAAAGAAACAACACGAATAGCCAACAAGGACGGCAAGTAAGCAGGTAATAAACCACCTCCTAAGGAAAATCAGTTTGAAATATATTCTACTTTCTTCTTCCTGTCCCTTGTACTGTCCTCAGAGACAGGAGCCATTGGGAGTGAAATGCAGAGGGCAGGAATACCAGCTGACCTCAGTGTTATGAGAATTCAATGAAAGGATATAACAAAATGGAGAGAGTATCCTTGCCTACATTTATTATGTAGTGCTTGGCCCTTCAAATATGAGTGAACATCATTGAGAGAGATAAAACTTCATTGTACAGGCTCCATTTCTGAGGTTAAAGGGAGGTTTTATTAAATGAATTCAAAGTTTTGCTTACTCACTATAAACATTTCAAGGATACACTGTGTCAAACAGCTTCTCGTGTTAAACACAATGTATGACACTGATGTTTTCCATAGTTTATCATTGATAGAACTGGAAGTGAGTTTTAACTTTCTGGGCAGACAAAGTCATTTTGATAATGGTGGCCACCAGAGACAGGAAGAAGTCTAAACATTCTTGATCTTAGGGGTTAGTGGGAATTCAGATGAATGTGAGGGACCACACATGTTCTCTTGGGAGAAGGGTGCTGGCAGCCTTGTGTAAAACACAGTCCTTTTTTGGCTCAGGCACAAAGGAACAGGAGAATCAGCTCTAAGAAAGTCACACTTCTGGACAGATGCAAGTCATTGCAACTGTGCATACCATATGTGCAGAATGGTAAGGAGGGGACTGAACACAAAAATCAAAAGAAGGAAAGTGACAGAGCCCTGGAAAGTGGGTTCCTCCTGAAGCAGCAAGCCTTTAAATACCATTTACCAGGCCAAGTCAGCTCAGGAAACTCTCCCTGCTGCCAGCTGAACTCTATGGCAGATGAAACAAAGAAACAAAAATTAACAAAAGGGCATTAACAATAAAAGACAGGATTCAGTGTAGAATCTAGTGAAATTAAGCCTTTTCTATGTCAGCCTGCTCTTGTTAACCTAACTTGAACTCCCCACATGACTGCTTGGGTCAGGAAACAGAGCAGTTACAAGCAAAGAACTGCTGCTGCAGCAGTTCTTTGCTTGTAACTGCTGCTGCACTAGGCAAGCAGGGAGCCCAGTTCCGGGAAGTATTTAACATTCATGTGCAGCTCTAGCAACTGCAAAAGTTGTCTGCTGAACAATTTACAGGTGGAGTGGTTTGTTCTGCTACCAACGCAGGGTTATGGATAAGAAATTCCTGCTATACTGTGCCAAGTCCTCAAGCATACCCAAAAGCCCATCTGGGCTACAGCAAGCCTTTGCCAACCTGCATCTACTGATATCAGTCAGGATTATGAAGAAAAAAAGCCCACCCTAGCAAAAGTAGGTGGAGCTAATCTGTGAAATAAAATTCTACCCTTTTACTGGGGAAAACCAGTATGGCCTATACATAACAATAGTGAGAGATAGTAAATAGTAAAGAGAGAAAAAATGATCCTGAATGAACAGTTTCACAACGGTTTAAGTACTGTATCATAAACTAAAGTTTACATTTCATTCCTCTATGCTGTACTGGCAGTATGCAATCCTTCTGCAAGTAAAATTAATATTATCTTTGTCACCGATTACCAAAGGAATATACATTTGGTTTAGTGTACTTTCACCTAGAAGCTAGTTACCACATCTTGCATCATAGGTTACCTCAAAATTTTCAGTTCTTCCAAAACCAAAAAATTTTGAAGCATATTGAAATAATGAAAATATCAGTTTGGAAAGGATTGTTAACAAAGGTTAATACCAGTTTAAAAGCAGCTGAACTCTTCAAAATTTTCAACACAGTGTCCTAGCAAAACAAAATATCATTAAACCTGCCTTAAAAAAAGAAACTTCTAACATCAAAGAGTACTAGGCATTTATCCTCAGAGCAGTGCGTTACAGGTGACCTCTATAGATTGAAAATAGGATTACATCAACAAACCTTTCACTTTCAAGTGGTGTATGGTGTGATATGAAAGGGTGGTCTCCCTAACATTTTGCAGTGCTACTGCCTCAGGCCTAAAGGAACTATGCAACTAGGTATGCCCTGTCACATTCTGATCTGCAATGCTGACGTGGATGCAAGAAGCCAAAGCCTTTGAAAATGATACTTTCATCTGATGAAACAAGCTGGAGAACTCTGAGCAAATGGGTGTGAGAAACATGAGAGGGAATACAGGTAAGGAGACAAAGAGGAACCTTTATGGAAATATGGCCATACACTCATGCCACCAGCAACAACTCGTGTCTGTAGCATTGTGGCTTAGCATCAGATAAAATTATGTAAGAGCTTGAGATTAACACTTAATAGCTGCACTTGGTGTCTCCTTCCTTATGTGAAGGTTTCAGACACACAGCAGGCAAAGCATAGAGGTTTTTTCCTGGACTACATTTGACAAACAAAATAACTATATACTCAAAGACAGAGCAAATCAATAAAAATAAACATAATTATTTAAAAACCCCTTTCATCCTTGTACTCCCTTCCAGAACTTGCATGGTCTTCTGGGCATGCTGAGTGGGCTTGCACAGCTCCTACTTATTGAAGTCAGAAATTCCAGTTTATTTTGTATTCAGTAGGTTTTTTTCACAAAAAACAAAAACAAAACCAAACCAAAACAAAACAAAAAAAACCCGCACAACCAAAAAAAAGACAAAAAACCACACAAACACACACACACACACAAAAAAAAAAAAAAAAAAAAAAAAAAAAAAAAAAAAAAAAAAAAAACCTGACAACTTCCCAGCCCTCCTTTTTAAAGATTCAGTGCTTTCCCTGAGGAAGCTTTCTGACTTGATAAGCTTGAAACATGCCTACAGTGTCTAGAAGAGACTCAGTTTTGTACATTGAGACTCAACATTGTATACTTAAAACACTCAAATAATCCTACTTCAACAAGGTATTATTTTGGAAATAAATAAAAATTAGGAGAGGAGAATCTTGAGCCACCAGGCTTCAGGTACTGATTCAGCACTGTAAAGGTCAAATAGACTTATTAAAGAAAATGTGAGCGCCAAGTTATCCAGTCAAGCATTTGGATAACTAAATACAATGCAAACTGTAATAATTCTAATAAGTTGTTTAACTCCCTGCAATTAAACTACAATTCCCCAGAAGTCATATTGCATGCCATCAATCTCATTGTCCAAAAGAGTGTTTGTAACAAAATGATCCATCATTTCATTCCAGCACTATATGACGGTGGCACGAAATGGCTTAAATATATAGTCATAAAATCTTTCTATATGCCTTACTCAGTGATACAAAAAAGAAAGGAAAGCTTCTAAAAGGATTCTATTATAATGCTCAATATTTTTAAATGCTTTACAATACCCCCTCACCTCTGGGTTTGGTAGTACACTGACTGCAAGCCAGTTGCTAGTTCTGTATAAAGGAGGATAAACCTCAGTTGGCAGACACTTCCTTAATTCCTCAAAATTTTACTTTTGCTGGAAAAGATTTCAAATCTCACCACAACAGTTAAGGAAAAAACTTGCACTCCAGTATAAAATATACAAATCAGAAAATATATACAACTAACAAAAACAGTCTCAGTACTACTGGATGAGAGGTATTTGGTTCCCCCTCCAACATTCCAGTAATGTAAAACCAGCATGTAAGGTAGAAAATAATTTTTCAATTTCAGGAAACATCATTACTAGCTGCCAAAAGTCTATCCATATAATAAGAACTATTTGCTAAAGCTGAACACCTGCAGTTTTATAGAAGGCCTCCAAGGAGAGCTGTAAGTATTCCAGTCTACTGATACAGCAGCCAATCAAAACCTGAAGGTTTTGCCTGAGAAAACAACATGTTTTTCTAGCTAGGTCTACATGCACATTTGCAGAGATTTGATTTGGAGAGGTAGACAGATAGAGAGATGGCCAGACAGCTTGATCATGATATAATGCCCTGTATGCAAAAGACAAGGCTAGTGAAGGATGTCTTAATTGAGTCCTGAAAGTAGGCTTCTGCTCCCAAAATGCTCTTGGAAGTAGTTGAGACTACTGGAACTTTGCATCATAGCAAACCATCACACAAATATGTGTGTATTAGTTGCCTTCCCAAATACAAGGCAAATGATTGAATTGTAAATAAAAAAAAAGATAAGTACAAAGGAAAAATCTTCCTCATAGTATGTGTAACAAATATATCCAAACCCCTGTCTCTGCTGGTTTCCGCAGCTGAAAGTGTGACCATCATTTCAGGTATGAAAAAGATGTTCTTTTTATTATTTGGTATGCAACCTCAGTAGCAAAGCTTTGCTCCTGTTAGTTACACCCAGGCTGTTACTATAAAGGTTATGCTCCTTTAGGGGAAGTTTACCTAGAAAATAAAGTCCCTTATACTTAAAAGTCCACACACAGTTATGGACTACCTAACTATTCTTAATTGATCTTACATGGATGAGGTGACTATGACAGAGCATAACCAGAGTTTATATATGGAGAAGTGGGAAGAAATAGGACTCCTTTCTCACTGCATGAGTGAAAAAAATATTTCCCACTATTCTGCTGTGATCCTCTTTGGCTGATGAAAGTTCTGCCTTAGATCTCGGGCTGTTTTAACCATTGCACAAGTGTTTTGTACATAACATGGTACATTCACCTTGAGTAACCAACCTGCAAATACTTTCTGAAATGTTACAATAAAGGTACATTCAGAGAAAGAAAACATTTCTTTCCCCTGAAATTTTGTCTTGCTGTTTGGAGATGAGATGAAACAACAGATGCTACTTAACCTTGGGCTCTGCTTCTCACCTTGTCTACAGGTAGAGATCATGAGCACAGAGAGTGCAACACGGGATTCTTTTAACCCCTTTCCACTGAACAAAGAAAACAGATTATCTTTGAAAATATGTTTCTGAACACACAGTTTTGCCAGCTACTGCTATGGCTCCATGTGACGCAAAATTCAAGTAGCATGAACTTCAGAGAAATTGAAATTTGTCCTATCATAATTCACCATGAAAAATCTCCTGCAAAGGGAAGGATCTAGAGGGCACATACCTGGATACACAAAAGAGTCCGAAATGGAAATAAATAAATAAATAAACAAACAAAAAGCTAAAGTATTAAACACTCAGTTATTTCAATAGTTGTTTACAAAGTCAAGGCTAGCATTCATTCCTGAATTAACACCAGAAATTCTTTCCAATGTACATCTATGTAAACAAGATCAACTCAGCTCTTATCTCAATGTAAGAGAAACACATCATCTCCCAAACTTAAAGGCAAAAATTAATGCTGTTAATTGCTCTGAGAAACAAAAAACAAATGCATTCCCTTGTTGGCCAGAAATTTAAAACTTAGCCATTATGTGATCTCAAGCAACTCTCCCTGAGGTCGCTACACCTTTTGTACATAACAGAAAGATGTGAGAGTAGAAGCAGTTTCAAGGAAAGTTTCAGTAACTGCTCACTGTGAGAGCCTCCCTCTATGCTGGGGCTTGAGTCCCTTTCAGCCTTAAGTACAACCACATGAGAGCAGACCAATCGCTTTCCAGGAGAACCACTGTAAAACTGATCCCAACCACAAGCTGATTTTTCTGATATGAAGACTGACCACCCTTTTTCAGAAAAAGGGGTTATGCCAGATAAGTTAGCCTGCTTCCACAAGTCAGGGTCAAATTTCCCTATATGAGAAAGGAAAGTCTAAAAGCAATTGAGAAACTAGAAAAACACTCACTGGTACTTATACTTATTTCATTTACTGTGGGCCAAAACCTGCATACTTATGTATAATATCAACTGATACAACTATCACACTACCTGAATTTCAGAATAACTCTTTTGGGTAAAACCCCTAGTCCTACCAAAGTCAGTCACTACTGACTACTTTCCTAAGGCCAGATCTGATCCTTGGTATTTGGAGAAGCCCAAATCACCCAAAATCTATACTGAATACCTGGAGATACAAGCACAAACAAAAAACCAGACAAATCATGCAGTCTGCATTAAATAGACACTTTTGCTTTCCTTTAGGAGGGTTTTGGCTTTGTCTTTTTTAATTCTATGTTTCCAGTGAGGTCCATTTACTACATGAAAGCTGTTGCTCCCTCTATATTCTGATGGAATGTGACACATATTTCTTGTCCTAAACTCCATCAATGAACACATTTCATTATGGATAAGAAAGATCCACAGAATTTAAAAGAAAGTATATTAGTACTACAGATGAATGTTGTTTGTGTTGCCCATAAATAGTTACATTACCTATTTTTGCAGCCACATAAGAACCCTGTTGTACAGTAAAGCACTATAGAAACAGAAAAATTACAACAGCCAAAGAAATTGGCTAGGTCCTTGCTAGACAATTTTCACACATTTTTATTTCAGGCAAGGAAATCTATACCAGTACCACACCAAAAAACCCAACCAACCAACCAAACCCCAAACACCTCACAAACAACAACCAAACAAATAATCAAAAGTTTCCCACAGCAACTAATTTTTTTTTTATTCTGTAATTTTAAATTGTAAATATTTATAGTCCTCTAGCATTCTGAAATTCTGTTACAGCTGACCACCTATTTTCCCCAGCAAAAGTAACAATCTATTTCTTGGGTCCAGGTTCAGTTACAGCTCAGTACGATGTTACCCTTTATACTACTGTGCACATATAAAAGTTGAGTGTTACAGGGGCACCTGTGTCTAAAGGATTAAGTTTAACAAATTATTTTAGTTATGTTAAAGAATGTTTAAAACCTAAGACTAATGAAATATTTCATTCCATAGTTTGATAACAACAAAAGCAGGAAATTCAGAGTTGACATTCCCACAGCAACCTTAATTCTATCCCATTGTGTATATTCATTTCAACTAAGTCTTTTTTTCTATGACCTCATAATATATGTGAAACAAAGGAAGGTGCTAGAAAAAATCCTAAAATTCATATATATCAGTGGTGTGTTAAGTTCTAGTATTACAGCAGCAGTAGTTGAGTGGAGATAACACTCTGGATTAAAAAAACCATACCTGTTGACACTTATTGAGTGCTATTGCCCGTGAATGCACATGCTCTACCAACATTTCTGATTGCTCGCCTTTCACATTAGGATGGGTACCTTACCCAAGCATGGATGCAAGAAACATAGAATCTGAAAGAGCCTATCAGGTATGGGGCTCCAGACAAATCTTACTTAATTTCATCCAGAGCTGGCTCCTGGAGGAGCACAATCATTTGTGTTTCAGCTCAAAACTAATAACCTGCCAACCCCAATCTGGCTCCACGCATATATAATCCAAAAGTTTCTGCAATGTTTCCTCAGAATCAGAGCACAAAGAAATTTGTTACAACTGCTCCCCTGTGCTTCCACACTGCATCAGGACAGGTTTATCTCAGCCTACAAGCTCTAGCTCTTCTCCTTATTGACCTGCCCGGGACTAATTTCCTCTTCTCCTGCATTTCACGTTAGAGTGGATGCAGAGTCCAGATATGACTATTACAGACCTGATATGTACATCCTAATAGGACTATTTGTACTGAAGGTAAATGTGTTGCAGAGCTGCCCTTGGGAATTTTTTCAGGAATTGGCCAAAACCCAAAAAATCCAGTGCTGTGCTGCACCTCATAAGTCATCATTTTGCATTAACCATCAGACCTGAGCAGGTTTTGTGTATGTGTTGCCCAAATAGCCTGTGCTGGGAGACACTGCAAGGTCTCCACACTGTACTTCTCATGCTATATGACAACAATTTGTATTTTCTGAAACTTGAGTGCAAGTACTTCTACACCTGTATTTAGACAAACATTTTCATATGATGCTGAAAGACAGCCTAAGTATCTAGAACTCAAGTTTAAAAACACATTACATAAAAACAGTGAAAAGCATATATAAGAGAAATACTTTTAGCTGTAGGATATGGGTATTTCACACCTGAAAACTCAAAATGGCATCTCATAGCACCTCATAAAGCAAACCAGGCACAGATCACAAACATGCAGAAATAAAATGCAGCATACATAACCAACAAGAGCGAAGGTAATACAAGAGACTGCATTTCTCTGTGCTAGCAGTGGCTGGAAGCGATTCAGGATCTAAGGGTAACTAGGAGGAATCTCAGAGCTCTCATGTCAGGGAAAATTGCTGGTCTTCAGAATGAAAAAGTTTGAGAAATTAATGAATACCAGCACAGCTCTGGCCATGCTCCACGGATAGCTCCAAGGTGTATTCTGGCTATTATTTATCAGGAAGATCTATATCACCTTAAGTTCTGGAGATTATTTTTTTACTGGAATAGTGCATCAAAAGCCTCTGCACAAGCCTAGAACCTGCATGTTGTTTCAGTGAAAAAGTCAAAATGTCAGTCAAACCAAACCTTTTCAACTGGAAAACAGGATCTAAACAAGCACACCCTAACTTGGGTGAAATTAAAGCGTGAAAATTCTGATGCCACTCTTCACAGTGCTCTCTAGGGTCTTCAACATAAAGCTTCTGCTTTGCAGACTAAAGGTGCAATTAATTTCTTACTGGACAGAACTATAAACAAGAGCCTGCAGTCATGAGTTGTTTGTCTTAAGACAAATAGATTTTAAAACCAAAATATGCAGGTGATTTACCATGAAGCAAATCACACAATAAGGTGCACATGAAAAATCTTCTAATTGCAATTCTGGTCACCAAGAACTAGAATCTGTAATTTTCTTGAACTCCTTACAGATCTCCCCTCAGTAATGGTGGAAGTTCATTGAACAGATGAAAACTGTACATAGTCCAAAATTGTTGCAATGTTGCCATTGGTACTCTCTTTCAAAATGTACTGCAGCTTACGCAGAACACAGAGACCACATATAAATGTTTTCTTTCACATCTGCAATTTGGCATAGTTTTTTTCCTTACTCGGCTGCAAAAAATGCTCATTATTTCTGAGTACTGTTAAATGGATTGGTTGTCACCAGTGTTACAGGGTGATAATAATTTGCTGCTTCCAATGGGCAGATATACAGTCTTTTAGAAGGCCATTGCTCAAAATTTGGTTTCAGTTTTTGTGTTGGTCTGCTCCTGAAACAACCTGAAGACTATAGAAAAAACATGGTTTGGGAAAGGGTTAGGCTTAGGGTAAACAGAGAATATGATCTAAGACTCCTGAAAGCAGGTGAAAGATTCCCACAAACTTTGATGGCTGTAAAAATGTGCTGACATTGTATAATGTAGAAATTGACTATACTGGTTATCATGTTTTTGAAGACATGCTGCTCTTTCTCCTGATATTTAAGCAAGTTTAGCTTTTTGCTATTGCATGATAGCAGCAGTGTACATGAACATTTGGTAAGACTATTGCTACTCAAAAAGGCAAATCTAGATGTGGAAGATTATATGAGAAATGGCAGAAGGCTGGAAGGTAGAAAAATGAATAAAAAACACTAAATGTCCATGTAGGCAAAAGATAAATTTGCCTCACATAAAAATAGCTATATATGACCCATTTTCCAATTCTGTCAGAATTTTACTGAAACCTAAAATAGATATTTCCTGAAAGTATTACAGGAATTGTAAGAAAAAAGTGCAAATCATAAAAAAGTGACTGATTTCTCTATCAATTCCAGTTTCCAAGAGGTTTTGAATATTTTAGAATTATTAAATGTTGTACTGATATCCATGTAACATCCTAGAAACAAGAATCAAATAACATCTATAGATGAAGCATCCAGCATGCAGATTTGGTCTGCCTAATGATTCAAGATAACTACAATGTTTACCAACTCAGATAACTATTTCAAGCTGAAAGGAAAAGGGTTCTATTCACTCTGCTTCTTTCAGGTGCCAAAAAGAGATTATTTTAAAATGGTTTGTTTCCTCTTTCATATGACAGGAAGCTAACACAGACTACATGGGCACTGACTGTGTAAACACAAATCATTTTTAAGCATTGTAAATATATCAACACAGAAAATATGCCATGTTTTTCTCTTTGGAAAGGCAGCCAGCAAAACATAAACCTCATCAGAATCTAACAATTACATATAGAAGTATGTTTTCAGTTTGCGATAAAGCCAACCTTAATAAAAAGTTCCATCTTTTATGTAAAACCAGAAAGTTAGTGAGGTGCCTACTGCACCTACGGCACAGAAAATGTAAGCCTTTATTCAGTACTTCTTTACAGAATTAGTGCAGCTGAATGATGGCCTCAGGCTGACCCAGAGGAAAGAAACAAACAAACAAAAACCAAAAAACAAAAGTTAGATCAATTTATTTGAATTCTGTAAAAACTACTATCATAGGATATGCAATGCTGTGAAAGCTTAGGAAAATAATGGACTTTTCAGATTTTTCAGGATAAGGGACAGTCAGATTAGAATTATTTGAACTCATGTCACTGGAAACAGCACTGAGTAACAAAGACCTTTGTTTTATCTTTCCATTCCAATAAAAACGTCTGGAACTGGTTTCAAAAATTCTAAATAACCCATTGCAGCATCCTAACAGTTCATATAAGAGCATTTTTATCTGGCATCCTTGGGCACCTTCATTCCCTATTCCTATATGTTACTGTCCTGTAAAAACTAGTACAACATACACATTTAAATAATATCTTTTAACAGATATCACAATTCAAAAGTCTCAAAGTTATCACAAATATCAAATATCACAATTCAAAAGTTTCAAAAGAGAAAATTCCTTCTAGATAACAACACCTACAAAAGCAGTACTGACAGAACTGAATGCCTAAATAAATGGATTTAGGGCTTGAAAATAGATGCAGCAGATCATAAAACTACAGTTATAGTGACATTTTTGGTAAAAGCATAGTATTTTTGGTATCCTATATAATGTATTTCTATTAAAATGGCCATTCTTACAAGATTTGTTTCCACTTGGTTTTATCTTATAACATTCATTAAAGAGGCATAATAATACATTTAACTCCATTGCTTTTCTTTCCTTTGGACCGCTGTGGTGAATTCAGCCCTTGGACTGCTAAGTGACAACCACCTCACTCCTGACCTCACCTATTGAGAGCAAGTCTCAGTGAATCCCAATGCTGCAGGAAAATCAGGTGAAAACAAAGTTCTAGCAGCTAGGAGATGGTGTGTGGGGTAAAGAGAAGATTGGCTGAGGCCTGGAAGCTGATAGATGCGAATGTATGGCTGTGAGCTGTCACTGGCTGCTCTGGACAGGTCACTTCCACCCGAACTTACTAACTATTTGGGAAAACAGCTTCTATTTTCATCAAAGCCAGTCACGTGCCCAAACAAGACTGTGAATCTGGATTGAACTTCCTCTGTGGCTTTACTTTAAAACAAGGAACTTAGCTTTTCCTCAAATTTTTGCAAGACTATGTAGACTAAGGGCTTAGAGACTTGCAAAAGATAGAACAAGGGGAGAGAAAGAACTTTTGATTCTCAATTCTAGTATCAAAATCAACTTAATTGTCTCCTAAAAGAAAGGTAGGTTATTCTAAATATTTCATAAAAGAGAATTTAGAGTTGATAACTTTCTCTTCTTGGATGATTTACCAAAGTCAAAAAATTAACAGATGTGGTATTTGATTTGATTACTTCTGTAAAAGATAGACAAAACAGTAAAATATCCAAGATCATAATTCAATATCAAAAGGGAAAGTAAGTACATTAATTTTGAGTATTTTCAAAGACCTTGTATAGAATTACTTGAGCTACAAAATTTTCTATCTTTTCAACTTTCTATAACAGGAGATGTTTGGATCTCCACAGACAACCTGTGAAAGTTCAAATATAAATTCTTATGTTTTCACTACATAATTCAGAGGGAATGGGAAGAGAACATAGTTCTAACAAATGATAAGACAAGATACGCAAAGAGGAAATCAACTTGAACAATTTTGTAACTACACCTTTATATAGCAGCAGTAACAGAAACTGAAGAGGTGCAGCTAAACCTCATAATACAATTTGCAGCAGATGTATTTGTGCAATGCTCCAGTGACCATATCATACCTCCAGTGTTGTTATACTTGGCTATATACAAGTGAAAAGGGAATATAAACTTTGTCAAAGCTTAAGGGCAGATAAAAGGGAATATTGTGCATTTCACTGGCCTTTCTACCGGTAAGCCCATATCCAACAAATATCCAGTTTCATTGGCAAAGAAAAGTTAGAATATATCACCCTGTGTTTTTATGAAAAGCATTAGAAACTCCTAAATAACTACAAATTTTCAGAAAAAATTAGGGATTTCTAAATCTTAAAATTTAGAAATTTCTCTAAATCTAAATTTCTTTAAAAAAATAAAATTAACATCTTCTTAGTTCACTAATGACCCTTAGTGTATGCAGAAGCATTAATACAAATCTGAGACAAAGTAAATTGCTTAATAGTTTTATTATTAATTTCAAGGGGTATTTCAGTGTAACTTGTATCCAAGCCTTGACTTAAATCAGACTTAACTGGGCAGCAATATAAATGAAAAGCATAAAATGCATCAAGAATGGATAACTCCTACTGTCCTTGTTCTGGTAGTCAGTGTTCTTAACAGGAAGAATAACTGCTTTTACTGTCACCAGTGCACTCAGCTGCAAAAATGCACAATCATTTCCTAAGGGTGTGCAACCTATCTTTCCAGAATTTAGATTCCTGTGTTACAAACTGGTGTTCACAGGTCTGTCTTACCTTCAAACTATTTTTAATAGCTATTTAAAAACTGTGGTAAATCAAAATACATGTTTTCTGTGTAGTCCAGAGATAGGAATTAAATGAAAAAGTCCACTTTAGTTCTTACTTTCATTAAAAGACACTTAAAAAGAATGCTAGTGTTGCCGTATCAAATGAATTGTGGGGGGGGAAAAGTCAACCTAACCACAAACCCAAAATACACAGATGTAGGAATGAAATGCAGAGTGTTAGCAGCAGGGAAAAATAAAAAGAAAAATGCAAATGTATTCAGCAGATGAGAAGTATGGAAGAAAAATGGGCTAATGACAACAGGAAATTATGTTTGTATACATATTGACAATTCTAACTAATTAGTTGGAGCTGAATGTGTTTTGGGCTTGACAAAGTGTTGGAGGTTAGGATTGCTCCTTTTGTTTTCCTTCTCTCAAGGAATTTTCTCAGTATGTTCCTAAGAGTCAGTAAGGACCAGTATTTAAGCGAGACAAAAGAAGTTGCCTGGGTTCAGGAGAAGGGTGGCATGGCCACTCTCTTAGCTGAAGGGTTTTCTCTCAGAAGAGGAAAGATACTGTGAGATTTGGGCTGGGGGAAGGGGCTGAGCACAGCTCCTAGCTCTCTCTCACTGTCAGTGTTGTGGGGTAAACAGGCTGCAGTAACTGTGGGGACAATGCACCACCACTGCAAGGTTCCGTCTCCTACCGCCTTCTCCTACTGTGAGTGAGTCTCTCCTTGTGGGAGCAGCCATTGCACTGGAACCTTATTAACACCCTACCTCACTAAAAAAAAGAACTCTTCACCATCTGCTCAGGTGCCTCAAGGGAAACCCTGGGACACCGAGCTCCTTACCCCTCTACGGGAGCCTCTCCTGTTCGTGTTCGAGAGCCAGGCTGCTGCTGCCCAGCCCCTTCCATTTCTCTGCCACAACTCTGAGGTTTCTTTGCTACACTATAGCCAAGCACCCTCTGCAGCTCCTCCACAGCTGCCGGATTTCTGCTACCTCTTGCTGCGCCGGGTGAGCCCACCCTGCCATTCCCGCCACTGGTCCGAGGTTCCTGCTGCACCCATCCACCATTACCACCTGAAGGAGACTTGACTGAATTGGCGCCACAGCGCCTCCTGCAGCCGCGGGGGAATCATCGCACCTGCCCTGCCCAGCCAGGAGCCAGCAGCGCCCCTGCCGGCTGTGACTGGAACTGCACCAAAGGGGAAAGCGCCTGCGGCCAAGAGAAGGCTGCCACTGGGTTTCTGTTTGTTCTTGCTGCCATTGTTGTTGTTTGTCTTGTTACATATATACTAGTAAAGAAGTGTTATTTGTTTTCTGATATTATATACATTTTTCGGTATCTGGTATTGTATATATATTCTGATATGTGGGGCCTGAAAGCCCCATAATTTCAAAGTTGTAGCAATTTGGAGGGAAGGGGATCATATTTTCCATTCCACGGGAGGTTCCCCTCTTCTTTGGCAGATACCTGTCTTTCAAACCAAAACACAAAGGTACAAGCAAAGGAAAGTAGGATTACATATTAATGTATACATATATATATATGCTCCTCACAATCACCATGTGGAATTTCTTAACATATTACCTTAATGTGAAAATGGAAATGTGTTTCCACTGTTTTATTTAGTCCATTTCCATTCACAAGATTTCAGTCTGCTATGATTAGATTGAAAGTGAGGTAAACTACATCCTAGTATCAACGTTCAAAATACAATAACATAATTAGAAACAAGCAGAAAATGAGTCTATTACATATCTTATTCTTGGACTTTTCTGGAATGCTAGTCCTCTGTGACTGTGTCCATCATTGTAAACTCAGAAGTTGCATCTACATGTTTCAAATATTCATAGGGAAGGAGTTGTTGTGCTATCTGAAGTACAATATCTGAGTATGGGAGTGGGGAAAATAGTAAGCAGTACCTTCAGAAAAGGGTCTGCCAAAGGTTTTACTCATCACACATCACATTTAGACATGCTAGTGGGAATATGTTATTGAGGATTCTACCAACAGCTGGATAATGGGACCAGGCATCAACCATGTGGTTGTCTTCAGGAGGCAGCACCACAGGAATCAAAGAATGAGGAAAACAAAAAAGTAACAAAAATCCTGAGACGGAACTGAGTGAGCCAATGTAGACAACCTGATAGGAGCAAGAGGAGAAGCTACAGCTGGGTGACATTTTAGGCTTTATTTGGAAATACCAAAATGAACAATAATGATTTGTTAGCAAGTATGTGTGAAATGTAGAAGATGATATTAAAGGAAGGTATGCAAGCTCAATGAGTCAGTATATATTCACAGGGGAGAAAAGGAAAGAAAAACCAATGGCCAAAGCATGTGATCTGAAATGTAGAAGATGATTCTGAGCTTTGACAGCAACAGGACAACGGGTGAATTCAATGCACTCCTACTAGGAATCAAGAGAATTTTTTTTTTCAGAAGTGAAATAAAATACAGCAGAATTCCAAATTGAGGGAATTGACACATGTAAGCCAAAAGTAAATAACAAGGACAAGGTTCAATGTAACCCAGTGTGAATCTTATTTAAAATTCCTTAAAATCCTGATAAGGTAGAAAGAAATAAGCTGTCTGGGACATGTATAGGAATGCCCATGTCTGGGAATGCAAGTAAGTAAAGCACTACAGGAATAAAAAGGGAATTTAGTTAGAACTCCAATAGAATATATCACTCCACGAGTACTGAGCACATGCATAGAGCTGACAAGTTTATTTATCAACATAAGTGATATAAATTAACCTTAAAAACACTTGGACATTTTTATGGTGAGAAATAGAAAAGGGCATTGAAGGATACCATAGATATAAATTAGACAGAAGGGAACGTAATCAAGGAGAACCTTCTTGGTTCGGATGTACCTTTCCAGTTCAGAAATTCCTTTTTTACCATACCGGTGATTAAATGAAACCAAATTCTTATATGTTAAGTGACTCCTAAGTACTATAATCATTGCTCCAGGAGTTATACACAGTTGCATGCAGAAACCCTTGACAATTTCCCATTCTTTCTGGCCACAAAACAATCCTGTGTTCATTGCCTGACAACATAAAATGTAGCATTAAGAGCAGAACTCATAAGATCCAAAAGCAACAGTTTCTTCTCATCTGACTTGCACAGAAAAGCAAGCAAGCTGAATATATTTTTCAGTATTGACAGAACAGTCACACATATTCCCTCCCAGCGGTATAATGGAACAGCCCAGGCATGTACAGCAAATATATCATGGCAAAACCCTTGACTAAATTCTTACTTGTATCAGTTCTAACTTAGTAAAGGGGCAGAATGGATACAAAATTGGGGAAAATGAAAAAAGTCAGAATTACTTCTTTAAGCAGAACAAGTCAACATTTACCTTGCATAAGCCTTGTAATCATGATTACAGTAGAAGCTGCTGGGAGGGCTAGTACATAGTCATTCCAGAAAGTAGTTCTGCTATTTTTTAAAGGAGAGGTATACACTACAAAATTTGACATATCTTTGATATTTACATCTCCTGCACTTTACCCTTTTACTCCATCTTTCCTCAATAACTCCACAGAACTCAGACTATTGCTAGCCATATCATCTAAGGGATTAACAGTGCATCACGCACTCTAACAGCTAGCCTGACTGAAGAATGTAGAATTTTTCTATTTCTCTAATTAGTTGGAAACTAAAAGCAAAGTAAGGCCTTGCTGCTCTAATGTGGCAGAGATGTACCTCAGAAGAAACACAGGCTAGATATTATATCAAAATTTGCTTCTTATCTACCTTCACTGTATGCACTACATAGACCTTACCACATACATGAAGATCTTACATATCTGCGGTACCAGCTTTAGTAATGGTTGGCAGCTCGTAGTTCAAAAGAAGGTGAAGAACAAAGACTCCCTTATTTTCCGATCCCCTTTGACATTTGAATAATTTTTTTTGTCTGTACATGAAGTTTAAATTTCCTTCTTCTTTCTGTTGGAAATATAGTAAGGAGAATAAAAAAAATAAGCTCAACAGCTGCAACAACCTGTCCTTGCCTTATATGTCCACAGGACTTAAGTTGTTCAAAACTGAAAACTTAAAAAAAATACAAGCCCCAAATATTGTTAGGCTGGAAAAATGAAACATATTTTATTCTCAATTCCCTTTGTTTCAAGCTGGTTCTCATTACAGTATTAGACTGACAGCCCTAAAATCTCAAAACTTCTGTTCATCCCAAAATATCAGCAAGGAGAGCATAATTTACTACTTTCTCTTGCCCATAAGCTTCAGATAGGACAGCGAGGAATCTCTGTCAGTCAAAAGCAGAGTAGTTCAATACTTCCAAATTTATGTAGTTTCAAAAAATGGACTGATTTCCCAAAGCTAGAAGCAAGCATGCCTTACCCAGGGTTCCAAGACTCTGCCACTACTTCTGCAGTGACAAACACCAGTAAAGATTTTATTATAAGCCTACAGGGAAGACTTTCTAATTTGTACTCTTGCCCTCCTAAACTCCCCACATAACAACTCTCAAAGCATAACCATGCCTTGGTTCCATTCTCTATATACCAGTCACTTTTATTTTCTGTCTAAACAATTTCTCACTGATCATTCATGAAAATAGAATAATAACTTTAGTTTTACCTAGATTTGTCTGACATAAATCATATTTTTCACACTACTTTAAAAGATACAGATATAATAACAAAAAAAATTTCAAATTATTCTTACCACACCCTAGATGACAGTATCAATCTAACTTGTATAAAAACTAAATAGATAATCAATAGGGCAATTATGTAACAATACACAAAAGAGGAATTTAAAAGAGTTGTTCATGCTATACTCAAAGCAAAGAACTGAAATTCAGGAAGATTTTATATATTATTATATCCAAGCAAAAACTTGATAGATTTTTAAAAAGACAGTTGTTCTCTGTGTTTTCTGAAAGATGGTGGTAGAGACAGGCAGAAAACCTTGGGCTATAAGTGAAAAGCAGATTGCATATTGAGTACAAACCTTCAAATATCCAGTCTTCACTCACTGCAACTTACATGCTTCTACCCTTTGTTTCTCAGACAGCTGCATTCACATTTGGCAAGGCACATACAAAATTTCATCCTTTAAAAAGTGATGAATACAATGAACTTCTTTAAGTCATACCCACTCACTTCAATGACCTGCAAGGTCCTTGGCAAATATTAGGCTGATGCTCACAGTGTCATGCTCCAGGATTTGAGCTGTTTCAAGGAGGGTCTCAAAAAGGTAACTGCATAAGGGAAACTTCTGCATGGAGAAACACCACAATGTCATGGTGCCTACTTAGCTTGTATATGAATTCTCAGACAACTTTTTCCTAAACTTTTAATTTCAGATTTGGTTGCTCTTTCGCTATTTCTTTTCAGCACTATCACTCCCCCTGTTAGGATGGTAAATGAATCAAATAAACCCTGAACAAAAATTTGAGAATAGACTCCCTTACTGTTCAATGTCTGACAACTATATGCAGGTTATTTAGTGTTCTTCAATCCCTTACTGAAAATTTTCTGTTAGCATTCCAGGAATTACGGAACTGTCTTGAAGGAAAACCAGCAAATCTAATATTGATGTTTGAGATGGGCTAATGACTTGACACCAGACACAAATACTGCATGATATTTCAGTTCCCTAATTTGAAGGGCATAATTCTCACTGCCTCACACACGGAAAGACATGTGTCTTCAGGCTTCATCCAGGACACTATGTTACAGACATATTTATAAACTGTCACTAGATCATTGCAAGAGGGTGAGCAAAAGGCTTCCCCCTCTCCACATAGCTTCTGTATAAATGCTGCTCACAATAACTTGTTCTCATAGATGTGGAGCCCATTTATTTCTTCCCAACCCTAGAAATCAGAAGGAGCAATAAGGCCCAGATCCTATTTACCCACTGCATCAACACACAGAGTAGTGAAACTAATTTAGAAGTGTATCACACATGTACTGCATTACTCCACTTGTACCCATAGTGGCACTAACTTGATCTCTCTGGTTTTAGTAGTTTATTCTCTTAATGCTCACTTTTAGAATAAATATTCCTGCTGGCCAAGTCACATTGTACAGTTGTTAATGAACACAAGCATTACAAGGCCAAATGAAACCAGGGTTTTTCATTTAAGAGATTCTTCCCCTCTAGCTTCACCTAAAAGACAGTAACAACAAACCTGAAATGAGCTATCTCACTGTCATTGATAGAAGTGGATGCCAAAAAAGTGGGAAGGAAGAGACCATGGAAAGTAGACAGGAGAATGTAAAACTGTCCATTTTAAAGCCTGTCTCAGAACATGTAAGGCTAGCAGTGCATTTGGTAAACCCCTCTACTGCTTCAGTGAAAAAATCACAGCAGGGAGCTGCAGACAACATTGAAGGCTGCCCTTTCTTGTGGTTTTTTTTTTCTGGTTTTGGCAGCATCTGTCCATTTCCACATATTGTGGCTGTACATTCAGTTGAACTAAAACAGTTAAAGGAAAAAACCAAAAGGTAAGGCTCAAAGGGCAATGAATATCCCAGGGTCTTGGAATTCTGCAGGTGTGGGGATCCTGATTCTGGCTAGTAATCCTGCTGTAGAAAACACTGCAATCATTTTCAGAGCTTTCACATCTGCCTAGTACCACCCAACCAGCATCCAAATTTCAAAAGCTTGAAAATCAAATTTTTTTAAAAAGTGATTTTATAACCTGCTCCCTGACCTTGCATAATACATGTGGCAGGGAAAAAGAGGGGCAATCATCATTCAATAAAACTGCATTATTATTAACATAGCAGTGTAAGTACCAGTGGGGTAGACCCACAACACAGTCTTCAGGATGTATTTTTAAGGACAAAGCACAAATTCCTTTTTCTATGACTGCTATGTTTTTTCTCATAGAAATATCTAAACATTGCAAGTATCAGCTCAGGCAGAAACCTCTTCCTCACATTTTAGAAATGTGAGGCACTATGCAGATGTAATCCAGTATTTTTTAGGAAAACCATATGAGGTTAAGCTGTACAAATCTGCTGCTGCAGATTACACTGTTATGTCTATAATGCTGCTTTTTAAAAATATTTTTCACTATATCTCATTGTTTCTGCCAGGAATATATTTGAGCTTGGGACAGTTAAAATACAAAAATCAAACAAATAACTGCTCCAAAAAGCTCTCCATATCAGTAGATTAAATAGATAAATAGTGAAAAAAGGAAGTAGGATTATTCCAATTTACACAGGGAGAATGAAACTAATAGCTCTATGGTGATTAGTACTAAGTTATCAAAACAAACAAACAAACAAACAACAAACAAACAAACAAAAAAACAAACTGCAAAAAAACCCAAAACAAACACAAACAAACAAACAAAAAAAACCCAGAAACAAGACCAGGCCTAAGCACAAGCATTTTTTCCTCAAACTAGCTCCTGACATAATAAAGAAGTTATACTGGCGGTGGAAGGACAAGTTTGATCTAATAAAAAGATTTGCCTGAACGTCACTTAAGAAAGATGACTGCCTTCCATGTATAAGATGCTTTGCCACCTCTTTAATATATCTTAGAGTCACTGAAAATAAAAGTATTCTCATGATGCTGAGGTAACCATTTATATTAAGATAAACAAAATGAGATTTTTTTCTCAGTGCTACAGTAAAGGAGTTAAAAACAGGAAATCATGTAAGCATGGACAGCATGCAAATTTGTGCTGTGCTTTGGGGTTCCTACAATAAAGGAAAGAAGCCCCAGCATGTCTTTTACACTGTAAACACTTTTTTGGAGTTAGTCACTCTGACTAATACAAAAATATGTTTGACAGAAAAATAAAAAGTTTAAAATTACATAATTCAAGTTTTGAAGTACTTACTATAAATATTCATCAGGTTGATCAAGAGTTTGCATAAGTGATGAATTCAGTTTAAAAGAAGAGTTTTTTAACAGCCTTTGGTCAGACACAGTATTGTCCATCAATTGAGATATAAACCCAACAGGCTTAGCAGAGGAAATGTGTGTTACTCTTTTTGTCCTAAGCTATTGGTTTGACATGTTTCTATGTACTTAATACCCCAATCATTATCATAAGTTAGAAGAAAAACAAATAATACTTTTATTCACAGGAATTTTATTTGCAATGACATTTTAGGAGTTTTCTACAAAATTACACCCAGACTAAAGAGAAATAAAAACTAAGAGAAAAAAATGGACCAGATTAAAAGGAGAAAACATTTAATCATTACACTTCAACTACTAATGTTGAAGGACTCAAAAATGTCAAAACCTCTTAAATGTCATTGTGGTTCTTAGATTAAAAAAACAGGATTCAAATCTTTAAATGCAGATGTTGATCATTATACTTCTAAGCAAAATTAACACTAAGACACCTTTTCATCCTGCTGGCACTAACACTTCCTTCTTCACTTGAAAATGAAAAAGAAATAACAAGAAATTCCACCCCACAGCAAGATGAGAAATATGGCTCTTCAGTAGCTAAGGATCTGACAATTCCATTTCAAAAGACCTACTTTCTTGGTTAATGCTAATCATCCCTTATAACTGACAAGAAATCAACTAGCAAGAAACAAGCTTTTACTGTATTTCACTGTTAGTTTTTCACAGACAAGGTTATCAAGTAAAACTTTTTGTTGCAAACCCCATCAAGGCCTTTTAAATCTAAAGTTTACTACTTCCCTTGGAAGAACATCTGTTTAAAATGAAGTGTAGAAGTCTAACAACAGGCTGTAAAAGGTGTATTCTGAAACTTTCAGTCAACAGATTTCTAATTAACTGACATACAGAATCAGTGCTCTGATTTAGATACACCATAAAGAGCAGAACTGCAAAAGGACAGCTGAGGACAGAAGGTATATGACTTGAGTGAAATCCTTAGCTGTTAAAAGGCAGCAGAAGAGAACATGGTTTGGCCTTAGATCCTGTTTTCTAATAGTTTTTCAAGAGAAAAAAAAATAACTGCCTTTACTGGTTTATATAATAAAAACTAAAATTTATATAATAAATTTATATAATAAAATAAAGTTTTATTTATATAATAAAATAAAGTTTTATTTATATAATAAAACTAAAATTCATAAATTGCTTTAATATATTTTTTTTAATTTTTCAGGTATGATCCATACTATCGATATATTTGGAAATAAAATGTAGGACAAGCTAGTAACTTGAAAAAAATACCTTATCTTGTAAAAATGTTTTGTTTCTAGTGTTTATTAAGTTGCAATCTCTACACAACTGAACAACTGGGAAAATTTTCAAGTACGCTTCCACAATCCAACCAATTTGTAGAAAACATTCACTAGGTTTTTAAAGAAAAGTCTCTCTTGATCAATGTTCATCTAAGCTTCAGTGTCTCTCCTTCATCTTCGAATATTTTCATTTCTGAATCAGCACCAGGGTCCTTGGAGCTATACATCTAGTGGGCATTTTTCACCATGTAAAAGGGAACCCAACTTTGCCTGAAACCTCAAGGTTTTTGGTTTTGTTTTAAAAAAAGAGAAAAATATACAAGGTCACCCTTATTGCACTTCAATAGCAATAACTTTCTATATATTAAGTCTATGTAGAAAACTATGATGAATAAGGAAAGGAAGAGCAAGATGGAAGCAAGGTTTGTGGGATAGAAGAGCTACATTACTGAAAACTGTGAATGAACTGTCTATTCTTATCTACTGCTATTTTATACTGAAAATCTATTAATTTAGAATGTTCTAAACTGGAGGAGAAGTAAATCTTGTGTACTTTGCCAAAAAAAGCAGAAAAAATCCTTGATGCAAACATGTTCTGCTACAATGGTTCTATACTCTGTAACTCTCCCAGCAGAGCCCATCCATCTGACCGATTCATAATCAGACCTCTGACAGAAGCCTAAAGCAGGAGTTGCAATTTAATAAGTAACCAAAGTGTAATAAACTTATAATATATTTTCCCTACTTTTTATGTCTCTGGTGAATATTTCAAGAAACATAGTTGGATTTAAAACCAGGATAGTTCACCTATTAGGGCAATGATATAATCTGTAGGTCAGTTTTTGAGGAGGCTAAACCAGACCTCATTATGAATAGGGAAAAATTTTACTGTCAAGCTTTTTCAAACTGTTAGCTGGATAAATGTCATTAAGAATAAGGTTGAGAGTTGTTCTCATTAATGTAGTCTTTAAAAGGTAATGAGCCTCCTCATATGGGAGCTACTTTTTGACAAAGAACTTTGAAATGAACATGTCAATTGTGGGTGGTAAATTATATGCATGTACACATACTGTGTTTGGAGGACATTTTTAGGCATGGAGACTCAAAAAGTGGATTGCAAGGAAGGGGAAGAGAAAGGAGTTCAGTCCTAGAGTATAATCTATGTTTTATCCATGTGAATAGTAGTCTTCACTTTGATTTGAAGAGAAGTTGCATTCTACCCAAAAAGGAGCTATAAATACCAATCTCTAAGTACACGTACTTGTTACAGTTTGACACATTTAAGTCCATCTTAAGACTGATTTTTGCTGCATCAGTGTATTAGTATTGTGTTACATGCATGTAATATAAACTTACATGAATCACTTTAAATTTAAATTTTGAGTGTAATACTTTTTTGCATACACTTTTACAATGAATAGTAGGAAGAGTGCTGCAAGCAGGAATTCACACATTTCTTTCATTAATGCCAGCATTAGATATTTATTTGAGCAGGAAAGTTGGACTGCTGACCTCCTGTGGACCCTTCCAACCTTAGCCATTCTGTGATTCTTGAATTCTGTGAATTACTGAGGTATTGCACTATATACTTACATATTTTAACCAATATTCTTAATGCCGTAATTACAGGAATCACTCAATTTTATGATCAGTTGGTAAATTTAGAAATGCACATGTTTAAGTATCTGCCTGTGTAAAACTGCATAGGCACCCATTCCAGATTTTGGAAATGGGGTATACAAATCATATGTTCCAAAAGGTAAGCAAGTGACAGCCACTGAATTACCATAGATAATTACAAACTATTCCCTGTTTCTACCCTACCCCTTCAATCTTTAATACTACATAGAGTGCAACTTAATCTGCAAGGTTCTGGCACACTGAGTTTTGAGACTCGACCAGAATATGATATTCAATACAACAGATAATTAGTTTGATAAGAAACAATGAATATTGCAGTGTAACTCACTGTGCTTTCCCTGACACTGGCATACACAACTTTACACCAGCATGAAAACTATTGCAAAAGATACATCAGGTCATTTGTTCATAAGCAAGTGAAAACAGTTCATCTATCCAGTAAACAAGGAGAAACAATATAAGCCAAAGAGTGGACAGAAATCAGGATGCCCCAAAGGCTTCCTGGAGTCCTACCAAAGAAACTTTAGTGTGGGGAGATTGGCTTTCCACAGCCAACGTTTTACAGTCCCTCTGGATCTGAGTGAGCAACCTTAAACAAAACCTTAAAGTATGTAGCTTTTTAAAAGAGGGTGTTGGACTAAAATGCTTAACCATAAAGACTAGCTCGTCTTTCTTTTAAGTCAACAGTTGTGTCCACTTAAGAGGCACCAAAGGGGCACTGTGGTTTTCTTTTAAAGGTTTAAAAGGAGAAGCAGTGAAAGAAATATACCCTCATATTTACTTAAAATTGCTTTACCTCAGGAGCTTCGGAAGCACTGGACTGTTTTATTAAAATTGCCTCTTGGTAGTATAATAGTGTTGCCAAAAATTACTGCTCACTGCAGTGATTAAGAAGTCACTCTTTTTCTTAGAAAACCTTTGAATTGTTTAGTCCCCCCAACAGCAGCAAGTGAGCAAAGGGCATGTTTTTAAACAATAAATTAAGACAAATAAAAATATTAGCACAATCAAATTGGATCCCTGTCTTCCCCCAGTAAATATGTCTAATGTCACATACTTATTCAGAGAGGGAAGAAGGGATTTCGCCTTAATAACCTCTTGGGGGGGAGGGGGAAGGCAGAGAGAGAGAGAGAGAGAGAGAGAGAGAGAGAGAGAGAACGTAGTTGTTCCCCATTGCCTTGTATGCGTTACTAAGCTGTGATGCCAGCCACATGCTGATTATCTCTCCTGTTACATAAAGTGCTCTCCTGTGGTGCCAACTGCCTGTCGGTATCCTGTGGTCTGTATCCTGTCACATGAAGTGTTATCCTGTACTACCAATGTGCTGTGCCAAAGTGCTGCTCTTTGCCACCATGCTCCCAGTCTTTGAAGCTCAGACGCCCTTTGTTTTCATGCCTACTTCTGCCCACATCTTAAAAGCCACCCAATGATTAAAAGAGAACAAGAATACTTCTCACTAAACAGTGATGTTTTAGTTACACTGTAAAACAAGAAACAACACAAATTACTGTTGCTCAGGGATTCTGGAGGATATGAGAGCATGGCACAAAAAGTCACATAGGAGACAGTTGCCACAAGGCCCTCTGTGACTCAGAGGTTGCACCTTCACGCTTCTATCATTTATGGGTCAGTCTGAAAGATGGAGTTTTATTTGTCTCAACATTTTCCAAAGGCAGTCCTGAGATCAGCTGCCCTGCTTGAGATGTAAGCACCCTTGGAGTAAAACACTGGGAATAGCTGCCTCTCATGAAGTATTGCAATGACACATTGTCAAAGAGTGCTGCCACTCTAGCAATCTGTAAACATGCTAGATCATCAAAACAGTGCAGGAGTGATAATGTGTTACTGGAAAGGTGGCAGTAGCATAAAAAGAGCACATCTACAACCAGAGTACACCTGACTACAGGCTGACAGCCAACTCACTGGTCTTTTGGGTGGCCTAGCAGAAATTACAGCGCTAAATCAGCTGCACTGGCACTAGTGCTTCTGGCAACCGAAAATGGCAACTCCTACATGCACAAATATAAAGCTTAGGCAAAGGGTCCCCTAGTCGAGGAGAGACAAAAGAGATATTGAATAATCAAATTTTTGTGAGGACACAGAAAATAGAATCTTATCTCCCAGGGCTTGTGGCCTTTCCTACAACAATGCTTTGTAAGGAGGGAATAAGGGCCAACAAAACTATATATTATCCCCTGAACCCCTCTATGAGGCTAAGGGACATTTTAGTATAAATCTTACAATTTATTAGTTCTGATGTTTTTAAATTTTTCTCAGATCTCAAATAACCTTCTCGTTTTTGTTAACATGTTCACCAAATATCAATGCAATCTATTATAAAGAGCAAATAAATCCCCCAACCAAGAGCAAAAATAGCTTTGCCTGGTCAGTTCTGCTTATCAAGGATCGAGATTAACTTGAAGGATGAGATTTCAGCTTCACAGAATTAAACAGCCTCAATTCCAGTCACATGATGAAGGATGAGAAACAATTATTTCTTCATTCCAATGGTCTCTTGAGACTTACTACCAAGACATGGGACAAACTCCTGATGCCAGATGTAAAGCTTGCAAAAGAGTTTTTAAATATCAGTTTCCCCACAGTTCTAAATCAGAGCTCATGCTGCAAGAAGTAACTACAAAAAAAGGAAAGAGAAGAAAGAGAAAAGAAAAGAGAGAAAGTCCAAATGAAACCTTTTCACACTATTAGTCTTACAAACTGCTATTGGTTGATTCTGTTTCTGTGAAAACATGAACAGTATCTTGCAATATTTAAACAAAAAGATTGCAAGAAAATAATGGCAAAGCTCTGCTTGAAAAGATTAAAGGAATTCAAGAATCAAATAACACAAAGAAAATCCCAAATCCTCTCACAAAATCTTTAGTTTATACAAAGAAACTAGCAGAAAAACAATATTCTTGCCTTCATCCAAAACCCACAGCAGACACTTTCTGTTTGTAACCACTAGCTTTGAATTAGGACAAACATTGCTTAATTTTTGTGCTACAATGACTCTCTTCTATAATCATGCAAGAAAATGCACTGGCTGTGAAGACAGTTTAATGGGAAAAAAAAGGAAAAATCAATGGTAGATAGTAGTCTCATGGTGTATAAACACTATGGAAGTGGAGGGTTTTGATTGTTTTTACTTGAAATAACGCTATCAGCATGTCTTTTCTAAACAAACTTTCTGCTGTAATGTTCTTCTTCCTGCCCTGTATATTGTGTCATACTACACCATATATTCTTTATACCCTGTTATTGCATCCCTAGGGTCAAAGGCAGAAGATAGAAAAATTCCTGGAATAATATCCCCAATAAATTACTACTAACTATTATAATTCAACATGGGCATATAAACGGCACTTTAAAGAAAATTGAATTTGTTTAAAATTAAAGCAGACCTGGTGTTACTTTGAACAAGAGGCTCACTGATTGTTTTCAGATTTCCATAATAAAATAGGCTTTTTTGTTTTATGTTTTACATACCCTCTGAGGAAAGGAATTGTACCTCAAAACATATGGGTGTTCAGAATCTTTATTTTTAAATACAATCCTCCATGCTCATAAAACCCTGATTGGAAGCCAAGGAATTTACAACAAGGTGCATAACAGCAAGCCTGAAAGAAGGCTAAAGATGAAGAAAAACAGAGTTTTCACTCATTAATTAAAATAAATAAGAAGAGAGTCTAGAAGGAAAAGTGACCTTAATCTGAGGACAAATATCTGTGATTTAATTTAGTGACATCTTCTCACTATACGTGAGTGTATGGGCACCAAAATACACTAGAAGACAGACTAATAAACCAGCATTTATTATGTGTAGCAGGCATGAGGTTTTTTTCAGTCTACATCACAGTCCTTTCCTTTTATTGCTGTAATACGTTACACTGAGAGCATGAAGAAAGGATTCTTCTGTCTGAATTTTAGGGAACATTTTCATGCACAGCTTTTCTTCTAAAACACATGTTCTGTTAGAACAACAAGCTTACATGGCTTATTTTAAACTGTGTTATATAACCTAGAACCTTGTTAAATATGCTCTTATACACCATGACTGAGTATGCCTCACTGAGATTCAGTGTATGCCTTGAGTGTATGTCAGACCCGTGTATTACACCACCTGTGAAGTGTGCTTCTAATCCACCAACGCACATATGGATAAGTTTTTTATTATTGGGGAAATGGTTCATTTTACATTAAAAAAAAAGAAAAAGCAAACACTCATTTTTGTTTGGGTTTATGTAGCTTTTCCTTTTATTACAAAATGTTATTTTGGGTGAGGGGCAACAGCGTGAGGATTATAATTGGGCTTTAACTGGTTTGCCCAAAATCTTGGTTTTTTCTGTTGGCTAATGGATTTATTTTCTCTCTCTCCCCTTAACTGGGGAATCTTTGGTACTTGTTTATGCTGTATTCTGCATTTATCCTTTCATTAAAAGGTGAAACTAGTGTGTCAGAGAGGGCACACAGCTGTAGTTTAAAAGAAAAACTTGATAATACAGTAAGAAACAATTAAAAATACTGTCTCTTAAAAAGATGTCCTGCCCCCCTTCTTTGCTCAACTGTCTATCACATGCTCATACATCAATACCTTATGTCAACACATCAGATTCTTCCCACATGCACAAGTTTAGTGTGATAGAGATGTGAAACCTCTGTCTGCTTGACTAAGGAGAGCACTGGTGTGATTTTCATAAAGACACTCGCACCAGCACTCAGAGTGTAGAGCTGAATAGTGAAAATCCACACCCAGAATCTGAGGTCTTATATTTGCAAGTGTTTTCTGATATTCCAGAACTTTCTCCTCTTGTCTCCTCTCTCTCTTTGGGCCTGGAAACGACCAGCTTTCTTGTGGGCCTAAGAGCAGGTGAAGAGGAGAAAATGGAGAAGACTACACTTCAAGGACATTCATGTTACCTGAAGGCAGCAGCAATTTACAGTCTGCCTGCATGCACAAAAAGCTAGTTTGTCCAATCAAAGTTGCTCAGTTAAGCTGCAAGCACAACAGTTTTATGAACAATCCTGGACTTCACAAGTTTTGGAAGTTGGGGTCAGTAACTATAAAATTATACACTTGATATATATTAGTAAGTACAGTAAATAGAGTGTAATTAGAACAGAATACAATGTACTATTTTTCACTGCTTTTTATTCTTACTTCCCTAGAGCTACAAAATGAGTTTCTAATGAGCTTTGGGTAGTCACATAAATAGAAAATCTAACCTTGTATTGCCTGATAGTGATCTAAACTGCTTAGATATGTTTTGTATTACACCACAAAACAGTGGTTTGTTCATGGAATGGAACAAAAAATTTCATGTTACTCATACTTTGGCCCTAGGCATGCATGTGTTGAAACCATAATCCCCCAATGTATTTCAGAATATGTTTGGACAACCTAGGTTTCTCTGTGAAAATGACCCAAAAGGAAAAGCCCCTATCCATTAAAAACATATAAATTACTGAGACCTCAATGTTTAAGCGTAGTCTACAGCACATAAAGAAAAATTTCCAATACACTGCCTAATTTCCCAGTTAAAAAAGAATAAGGAAGATGAGAAGGATGTAATCAGGAACCATACTGAAAGCCTCTAAACTAGCTGTGTATGGATAAACTTTGTATACAGCAGAAACAAAATATTCTATGTCAAGGCAGGATATCTCCCTACTAAAAGATCTTCAAACATGGTTTGAAGATTTATACTGGTTTCCCATGCAGGAGTTCTCCCTTAAGATTTGCAACAGCCATTTTGTTTTCCTCTGGTGAGGAAACAAGAATAACATGAAGAGGGAAGACTGACAAATACATAAAGCATTTTTCCGCACTCTAGCAAATCCCTACAGATATTAGGTAGAATCCTGTACACAAAGCATAAGTGTCATTACCTTTACACCACATCTACAAGGCAGAAGGATTAACAGATAAGTGCACAGGCAGGCTGACAGACCAATAGAGAGGTGAACAGAGAGTAAATGAATTACCAAGGGTCAAACAATGAATACGTTGCAATCAAGAAAAGGATCCAGATACCACAAATTCTTGTTTAGTGTTTCAAATGCAATGTCATCTTCAAGAGGCAATACTCATTTACCAGGTAACAACTAATACACTTACACTACTTCTGGCTGTTTATTACTTTTTTCTGAATCATAGAGTCATTAAGGTTGGAAAAGCCCTCTAAAAATCAGAGTCCAATCATGATCCCAGAACCACCAGGTTAACCACTAAGCTATATCCCCAAGTATCACATGCACATGTTTTTTGAACACTTCCAGGGACAGCGTTTCCACCACTTCTCTGGGAAACCGGTTCCAATGCCTGAACACTCATACAATGAAAAAATTATTTCTAATATCCAATCCAAACCTTCCCTGGTTCAATTTAAGATCATTTCCTCTCATTCTGGCACTTGTTACCCGGGAGAAGAAGCTGATCCCCACCTCACTAGAGCCTCCTTTCAGGTAGTTGTATATAGTGATACAGTCCCCATTTAGTCTCCTTTTCTTCAGGCTAAACAACCCCAGCTCCCTCATCAGACTTGTACTTCAGACCCTTCCCCAGCTCCATTGCCATTCTCTGGGCTTTTTCCAGCACTTCCACATCTTTCTTGCAATGAGGGGCACAAAACCAAACACAGGATTTGAGGTACAGCCCCACCAGTGCTGAGTACAGGGGGACAATCACTTTCCTGGTCCTCTTGGCCACACTATTCCTGGTACAGGTCAGGATGCCATTGGCCTTGGCCACCTGGGCAAAGTTGACTCGTGTTCAGCTTCTGACAAGCAGCATCACCAGGTCCTTTCCACTGGGCAGCTTTTCCAGCCACTCTTCTCTCAGTCTGAAGCTCTACAAGAGGTTGTTGTGATCCAAGGCCCTTCACCGTGTTGAGCTTTGGCCCATCAAGACAGACTGTCCAGATTCCTGAAGCTTCAGTAGATTTCTTTTGTGCTGCTTAAATGCCTATTTTATGCATATGGACTGGAACTGGAGCTTAAAAACAAAGCATAGATTTGAGAAGGTGTAGACATAAAAATCTACCTCAATGTTCTTCAAAAATATGTTTTTATGCATTTCCTTCCTTTCCCAAGCTGGGAGCCAGAAATAAAAAATAAAATTTTTAAAAAACCAACAGTTTCCCATTAGCATTATGTTCTTAGTTTAATCCTTTTTAGTTTTTGCTTCTTTGAGGTAATTCAAGAAATAAGCAGCCTTTTTACATTTATATGAACATTGCTTGCAGGTAAATAGAAAAAGTGCTAACATTTGATTGAAACTCACAAGGATAAAAATGGTCAACTGCTAAACATAGAAGGCTTACTACAAGATGGTACATTAAAAACAACAACAAAAAAGTTGCCATTAATTCTATTGCATTTTTATTACAGGAAAATAGAACAAAAAAGTGAAAATATCGCCTTGAAATGAAAAAATCTCCTTTGAGACGGGCTCCATTTTGGTTTACATGCAGCACCATTTTACACAGCATTGGCTGTGAAAAGGGATTTTTCAACTGGTTTTTAATGGAATTTATGCTAGTTTTAAGGCCTTTTGCAAAGCCAAAGGAGCACAAAGAGCCTTGATGCAAATGAAAATCTGTTCTTTAATGTGCACACTATTCAAAGTAATAAAAGTTTTATTATTTTTTAAGTTATGTACACCCACTGTGCAATATCAAATACGCATGTTGTAAACACAGTGGACTGAGTTCAGAACTGATGAAAGCATGTGTAACTCAACTGACTTCAAAGGGACCACTTGTGAAACAGAATACTACTTAGCATGGCTATGAGTTGCAGGATTCGTGCTAAATTCCTCAATCATGTTATTTTAAATAGATTTTTTTGAGCAGGATAGTGTTACACAGCATCAGAAATAAAGGAGAACTGGGCTGTCAGTAATTTGTGGGGTCAAGTATCAAAAGAATTGTTTGACTTTATGCAAGGCACACAAAACATTTCAAGCAGACTGAAAACAGCAGAGAAGGAGCACACTGAGATGTCATTTCAGAACAAGAATGGCCACCACTACCTTAAACAAGAAAAAGCTGATAGTTCATATACACTAGTAGTGTATATAAGAAAAGCAATTATTGTTTAGGCAATGTATGGAGAAGTGAGAGGGCAAGGAGCAGGACCCATCAGTCTGGGGAGATGGGATCAAAATCAGGGAAATGTCATAGAATCAGACCAGCCAGAACACTGTCACATGCACTAATACATGGAGAGCAGCAGAGCAGGTAATAGGTGGTATTGATCTCATGGATCATTTACAGAACTCCACTCACTCTTAAACTTTACATCTTGCATCTACTTCACTGCCTGGCTCCATTCTTAGCAATATAAAGACTTCTGGAAAACATACAGTGAAACCGCAGCTTGTAACAGTAGTTACTTTTTTTTTTTTTTAAGAAAATTAGAGCATTAGACGATTCACAACCACAAAGACACTTCATCATGGATCATCAGTCTGCAGACTAGGAGCTTGAAATCAAGTAAAAAAGAAACTCAGCAGAGAAACCACAGGAAAGCAATATTGCTGGGGAAAAAAAATCATTCAGGAATGGAACCAAAAGAGATGGTCAAAGAGAAAAGGCCTTTCTGATATAACTAAATGGAACTGAGTTTCTGACTTTTTATGCAGAGGACACTCATTCCCAAGTGTTGCCTTCTTAGCAGTGTTGGTCAATGAAGACTTCATCTGGCAAACCTACTGCAGTGTTTGGAGAGTTTTTCTGACTTACAGCACAAAGGCATGTGAAAGTTGGACAAATTACTGCATCCTTTCAAATCCCACCAAAATCACTGTTTTGCTGTGAAAACCTCCAGGGGCACTTTATTTTGTTAATTTTAAAGTTGCAAAAGCAGTCCAATTTCATGGAACAAGAGAGGATTTATTTCTTTCATCAATAAGGGGGGTGCTACAAGGGTTCTTTTTTCACAGCATGACCAAGCGGCTGACTTACTTTTCTATCAAAAGATATGGTGACGGGAATAATCTGTGCCCTGGGTAGGAATGTGAAAACCCAACATGCAGATGTTTAGCAACTCAGTTTGAAAAAAATCACCCAAGATATCTTGCCAATTTAAGATCAGGTATGAATCTCAAAGGAATGTGAAAAAGAGAATCAAGTAAATACTCCTACAAATATAAAAGCTATGTCTTCAAATGCCAAGTATTAATATATGAGAACAGCCCTAAATGGTCACACCACACTGGAACATAACCAAGAGAGAGGACAACTCCACAAAATGTCAGATACCAGTTCACTTTTAAATTATATTTATTGGCTTCAAGAGCATTATAGCTGATGTAACATTTGAATTTTGCCTATAATAAAACCCTTCCCGTTTAAACACGTTTAGTTGTCTCCAGGCTTTGATGATATCCTGAAGTTTGTACATCTTGCTGCTTAACTGATATTTTTACCCAGTCAAGGACTGCAAGACCATGCAAAGTACAAGAGCGAATGAAATCACAATTCTAAACACAGATTCTGTGTAATCAGCAAATAAATGAAGATTGTTTTGTCATGTTTCATGCCTTAGAATTGTGCCTAAGAGCACCTTCTCTTCAAAAAGAATACATGGATTATCCATGAAAATTTGACACTGATCAAGCAACTTCTGCATGCATAGGTCCCCATGGAATCATGTAGTGATGAGTGTATTAGTAAGTCTTTCATAGCAGCAAGTAGTGATATTTAAAATTCATCTTAAAATACATCAGCCATTTCTTGGAGTCACTAAAGACTATCCAATAACTGACCTCGGGAAAAGGGGCTGGAGCTACATTTATGTACTTGGCCCCTAAAAAAAATAAATGTTCGATGCTTTTTTATATTGTCATACAACAGTAGGTTTTCATTGTGTGGCCTGTTAGAGACAGTATAAAAGGCTAAGCCTCAAGCTTCCATAGTTCTACAATTCCAGACACTTCCAGTATCACAGACTACTATTTAATAAATGAAATATATACATAATGGAAAGATGAGCACACAGAGTTCTAAAACTATTCTGTGTATACAACTTTGGAATGACAACACATTAAAAAAGTATGTGATCACAATTAAGTTGATAATTAACAGGCTCAAGCAGACCAAATTTTATTTTAAGGCTGTCTAATTTTGAATTCAGACCTGCATTACAATGTGAAGTGACAGACTGCTACAATTTGAACTCTCAGTAAATAGAACACCTACTGGTTAACTGTCTTCTATCCCTGGAATTCAGCAAAGGCAATTGCAGGGTCCTGTTCCTGGGGAAAAATACCTCCCTGCACCAGCACAGGCTGGAAGCCAAACCGCTGGCAAGCAGCTCTGCGGAGAAGGACCTGTGGGTCCTGGTGGACAACAAGCTGTCCATGGGCCAGCAGTGAGCCCTTGTGGCCAAGGCAGCCAAAGGTGTCCTCGGGTGCATTAGAAAGAGCATTGCCAGCAGGTGGAGAGAGGTGATCCTGACTCTCTACTCAGCCCAGGTGAGGCCACCTCTGGAGTGCTGTGTCTGGTTCAGGGCTCCTCAGGATAAGAGTGACATGGAGCTCTTGGAGCAGGTTCACTGGAGAGCAATGAAGATGAATAAGGGACTGGATCATCTCTCTTACAAGGACAGGCTGAGGGAGCTGGGCCTGTTCAGCCTTGAGAAAAGACAATTAAAAGGGGACCCCATTAAAGTCTGTAAGTACCTGAAGGGAGAATGTCAAGAGGATGAAGCCAGGCTCTTCTTGATGGTACCAAGCAACAGGACAAGAAGCAACAGGCAGAGACTGGGTCACATGAAATTCCACCTGAACATGAGGAAGAATTTCTTTACTGTGCAGGTGACTGTGCACTGGAACAGATTTCCCAGAGAGGCTGTGGAGTCTCCCTCACTGGAGATATTCAAGAATGGTCTGGACACATTTCTGTGCCATGTCCTCTGGGATGACCTTGCTTAAGCAGGGAGGTTGGACCAGATGACCCACTGTGGTCCCTTCTGAATACCTATTCTATGATTCTGTGATTAATTTTAAAAATTCTGAATGCCTTTGAACGGCAAATTCTTGTCTCTATGTAACTTAGTATTCATCTATTTGCCAACATATTACCATTTTTATTGTCTTCTCATGCCAAAACAAATACTTCTCTGTGTACTTAAATGTCTTTTAAATATCACAATACTAAATTCTAAAATATCATAAAAAGGAAACCTATAAAGAATAAGATGTCATTCTGAATTTTGTTACAAATTCATAGTGTTGAATGATTTGCATGATGCTTTCCTTCTTCTGCAGTCTTGCTTGAAATAAAAGTGTCAAAAGCATTCCAAGCTATTTAACAGAATGTCACTGTTTGTGCTTTTACTTCTAAGTAGCAAGTAATGAAAGAAGAAAATCTAAATTTCCCCTCTTAGTGTAATTCCCTATGCTCTCCTTCTTGAAGGAACATATCAGGGAGGAGTGAGAAATATGATTTTAAGGATTGACTCTAAGGAGAATTTAATTTATTCACTGCTTTTAGCTTAATGATCATGGTACAAAGGGAAAGCTAGGGGTAGAATTCAATTCACATTACTCGACTACCCAGAGCAGCCTTCAAAATCATGACCCTGAAGCTAGAGCAGCTCTAAAGGGAGCAGACACATACTGGGGGCAGAGCAAGAGAGCCTATGGAGATCTAATCTAGCACCTATCCTCTGCTGTTTCCCATCATAGGGAGAATTCAGTTTGTTTCCAGGCCTCAGCCAGATCAGATGGGCAAATCTAGGAGTGGAAAGAGAAGGGACAGGGAGGTCCCCTAGAGAGCTATTTGTGTGTGAGGTGCCACCAGTACACTTAGGGAGGCATCTCAACTGCTTCCTTGCAAAAGGAATTTTGTAGCCTTGCAGTCTGGGATTGAATACATACACAAATGAAAACCAAGCATATATTGTTAGAGTAATTCTGAAGTCAACAGACTCCACAGCTAAAACTCTGAAACTTCTTGGTGTTAAAAATAATTCTTAATGAGAGGTAATAGGAAGACAAAGAAAGTAAGCAATGGTGTGTCTTATCAGGTTCATAGCCTGTCTGACTTGTTGTTCTCACTTTTTGAAAATCATCAATTTCTTAAAGAGACCAAGTCATCATGTTGTTTTAATAATGATACTTGAAGAGGTTTGGGTTTTTTTCCTGATGCCTGAATAAATTTTTTTGTATTATTTTGTTTATTTAAATTTGTTTGTCGTTATTATTGTCCTGAAGTATACTGTACAGTAAAGTTCATTCAGAAGACTTGCTGTGGATTGATCTTTTAAATATATCACAAGTAAAATCTTAAACTTTCCCATGTTTCAAAAGAAATAGGGGGAAGGGGGAAAGTGTGGATCATATTAACTTAATTCAGAGAAATGATGTAAAAACCCCAGGGATTAAACAGATGCATGCAGGTTCTGTCATACAGTCCCAAACCAGATTTGTGCTAACAAGATTAAATTTCATACCTTGGGTAGTTTGGGAGTTCATTTTGCATGCCTCTATTCAGATAAATGTTCTTCTTTACTTCACTGGGTCTAACTGCATGAGCAACAATTGCTTGTGAGTTTGCCTATGTAAAGGTGCCTCTATAAGGTATAATAAAATATGGCCAACCCTAATACATACTGAACAAGAGTCTTTGAGGAAATTAGGATCAGAAAGGCTAGTACAGAATCTTAAGAGCAATAGGAATGAACCATAAAGTACAAAAATTTGTAAGTAGGAATGCTCAAAACAAAAAAATGATTCATGTTTGAAAAACACCACATCAACATAAAAATCGTGACTTCTGCAAAGAGAGGACTAGCTGCTATTTGATAAGGCTAAATTATTTCCATTCTCCATGCAGGAAACCTTGGAAATTGGCATACATTTATCACAGAATTACAATCTTGAGATTAATCCTTCAGCATGGATGCTTATCGTGTCAAGTTTTGACAAGTGCCTAAAAATTTTTTAAGCAGTGGTTTGTTTGCAAAACCAAAAATCTGTTCTGCTAATGTCTTTCATAATAACCTTCTCTCTTTTTCTTCAAATGTGCTCTACTGTGTGATTCTGCTTTCTTTGCTCTACTGTGACAGAAAAAAGAAAACCCTCTTCCAGTTTCCAGTAAGCAAAATAAACATTGTTGGGAAAAAAACCCCAAATCTGTCTGTCTGTCTGTCTGTCTGTCTGTCTGTCTATCTATCTATCTATCTATCTATCTATCTCAGAATGCAGATAAAAATAACAGCTGCATTTACCTCAGCAGCTAGTGGTATTTGCAGACTGGATTCTGACTGAAAAATTCCAAAATATTTCTACCCATTTCAGTGGAGTTAAACAAAGCATGCACCATTAGAACAAATGGAATAATCTAGTCTGTAATTCCATATCTTGAAATAATTAAAATTCAAACATATTAGCATTAATAAATAAGGTTTTAAGGAATATACATTGCATTTAAGTCCCACTGCAAGCTTGAATTGTACAACATCACTTCTGCAGAGTTCAACTGTTATCGGAAGTCCTGGATAATAAAGAGGAATAAAGACATCCAGGTGAGGTAAAGAGCATAGCCTTTGAAATGCTATGTTATACCTCCTATAAGCGTGAATTTAAATTGTATTTCTACCTTGCATAGGCTGTACATACACTGTCAAGTGCTGAAGTGACACTAACAACAAGAAGTTGACATTTGTTATTTCCCATGGAGCTTACACAATTTCTTTCACCTCATAGTATACCTATTCTAAGAGAATCAAGATACTACAGAGAGTGAGTTCCCATCAACTACTCTGCAATCTTGACAAAACAAAGAGATGAGGTAGGAAAAAGCACAGGTACAATTTATGGGGGCATTGGCATGGAATGTACACTTCTCCAAAATTAGTTAGGCATGCTTAGGAATGATGGAATGTTGTCTTCTCTGAAGCTGGCATAGATGATTTCCGTTATTATGAAGACCAGATGGTCTAATTACTTTTCATCAGCTATGTGGTAAGCCAAAACTTCCTCAAGGCTTCAAATGCTTTCTCTGTGACTGGCCTAAATGATGTCAACAGAGAAAAGCTTGGGGTGTTTGATTTCAGGTTTTCTTGCTTCCTTGGTCACAGCTAGATACTCATGGATTGTGCTGATCTGATCAGAAATTCCAATTCTGAAGACATCTGGAGTATTCCAAGGAATTCTGCTTTTTGTAAGGAACACTTTCAGATATTGTGAACTAGCAGCCATAATTATGACTAAAAATGTCAGATTCAGTGCAAATTTCCAAGTAAAGTGTTCACAGTTATTTCAGGACTGGCTACATTCAGCTTCACAAGTCACAAGAACAACCGAATTCACTGAAATTCAGCCTGTAAGCACACTAACTACATGGATTCAGATTATAAAGTTCATAACACAAAAAGATCTTCAGGAAAAGGCTGCCCACATGCTTGACATCCATTCAATGGCACCTCATTCACTAGCTTCAGAACATCACAAGTACTCTCCTTTCCTCCTCATTGTGGAAAGAGGTGAAAAGAGATGTAATTTCACCTTTTTTTTTTTTTTTTCCAGTTTTCCGTTGGATGGGGTGTGTAGGCTATTTCAAGATGAAGAACTGAAAAAATGAGCTGTATATAAAGTGATTCTGTATATAAAGTAGTAGATTGTTTTTACCATGACCATTGCTAAATAGATGATGAGTCATGCCTGCTACTGATCACTTGTTTTCTGTCCATTCCTGAAAACTCTTTCAGCTACAACAGATTTTAAAGGATGATCTCTTTTTGCATATTTCCATACAGAACAGCGTACCAGTTTGTTGGTATTATAACAGACATATTATCAATCCAGAGTTTTAGCTTTCTTATGCCAGTATAGAAGTGTAGTTGGTTGGTAAGAATTATTTCAATGTGAAAAATAAAACTGTGACAGAGTATTCCAGATGGATCATTTTCACATGAAACAGGAAGGCCTATAGAGGTACAGGTACCAAAAAAAAGAGTTTATAAATTAATAGTGATTGGTATATGTCCCTTGATAGCATCTAAATCAATTGAAACTGTTAAAGGAAAAAAACAGCAACTTTCACATAGTGTGGTAAAAATACTGCTAGTTACTTCCAAAAGTCCTGCCTAGCCACTCTGAATTTATTTTGTTTATACTTAAAGGACTCTACCAGACTGAAGACATGACTCAATGTACAAACTTCATAGATATCAGAGAAAATGATTTATTATGTTCATTGTTTATATTGATTCTTTTGACTGCTCTTCCAGAGGCATATGCCTAATTCAGTTTGTGAAGATTGACAGACTTTCTCAAATTAGAACAACACCAGAGTTTAGAAATTTCTGCTAATTTTCTCAAGCCCAAAGAACTGACTTCCCATCATAGATGGAATTGTTTATGTTATTAGCTAAACTTCAAAAATGCCTAAAGTCTTGCCTCTCCATTTTGGTTTTGTGTTGGGTTTTCTTGTGATTTTTTTGTTTCTTGCTTTGGGTTTTTTTAAAAAGTACTACAAGATGTTTGTAGGATGGACACTCAGTAAATGGAAATGCTTTGACAGGATGTGTGAGATACTTGCAACATACACACACTCTCTGTAAAATGCACTCCAAATGCTAATTCTATTCCATATACTCATGTACACATATATGGGTAACATTAATGCAGACAAACGTTACTGCTAGGAAAATTTACCCATCATATTATAAATAGCTGTCTCAATGCATAGATATTTTTCGGTTGTAAAATCCTTAATCCTCCCAGATGCATTATGAAGGAGGGAGCAGAAGAGGGAAAAGGAGAAGGGAAAGAGGAAATTATGGGGAAATGGAGTACCTCTAAAGAAACCAGTTTCACAAAGTCATAAACAGAAAAGATAAAAAGTGTTTAATTCAACACAGAGTCAACTTTTTCAATTGAGGAAGAAAAAAATCCTGGCAAGAAACAAGTCCCGAGTGCTTCAATTTTTCCCCAGATAACAACCATCAGATCCTGTGCTACTTCTTATGAGCACAATTTCCTCATTGTTAGCAGCTGTTCATTGGGTAGCATTGCACAACTGGCCAGGTGCATTATGAAGGGAATGAAGGAGGAGAGGGGGTTGTCTGCCTCCAAATCATCAGGTGGACTAATAATATTCTTCAATACAGCAGTAACTGGCCCACTTCCTAAACTACATTGGAGTTTTATGTAAATAAACAGTAAAGGGAAAAGGACACCCACAGTCCTGGATAAAGTCAGAAAATTTCAGGCATTTGTAGGGTTTTTCTGTTCCCACTTCCCCAGAAGTTTGGAACTGCAAGATTATGTGATTTTTTCTTTCCTCCTAGCTTCCTGAGGATTCCCAGGAAAGCCTCAGGGGACTGGGCCAGTTCTTCACCAGTTGCTTTGGGGGCAGGCAAAAAGCTGGCTCACATGGAGCCCTGTCACACTATACACTGTGGCAGCTGATATTAAAACAGACAAATAGAAGTTACCCTGAAAGCTTTCTAAATTGCTTGTTGTCAATTTATATTTTCAACTTCTCTGTGCACTACTTAAAAGAATTCTTGATGTGATGAGCATTTATTTTTGGCAGCTTTTCCATACCAGTTCAAAAGCTACAACTGTTTTTTCACTGCTGTCATTGTACACTATTAAATGGATGATTCTACCATGACTTTGCACAGGAATAATCAATGGATACAAGTTCAGGCACATCTGGCATATAGTGATAAGAACTACCAAAATACTTGGACTTGAAAAACACTTTATCAATGGTATAGACCTTACTACCCTGTGCAAAATATGTAAGGCAGAAAAATGACTAGCACCCAAGAAAAGAATAATAAGAAGGATCAAAATATTTGTGGTGTATGTAAACATGAACATATCTTAAATCTAAAGTCTCTGTAATGGTTGAAATTCTAGCATAGGCCTCATATTTTTTGTTAATTTGAAACTAGCTGATTTTTTACATTATAACTCAGTTGAAATGGCAAAGATATATAAAATTCAGACTGAAACAGAACACTTTCAAGGAAAAGTCTGAAAACAAGATAAAATCCTAAAGGCCTAGGATCTAACACATAACATGATGAAAACTAAGCATGAAAAACCTATTTTTATCCTGCTTTGACAGAGGATAATGTATGCTGCAGGATCATTTGTGCTTGTAATAGAAATGTATATCAAAACTCAGTGAATTGGTTTCCTAACATTATGCTGTCTGCATAGACACATTTTCATACCTAGAATACCAAGAGCTAAATTAGGTGATCAAAGGATGAAACACATGGAGTCCCACTTGCTATACATACTGTCCCATGCATGTCTTGCTGATTTCTAACTTCATGGATTCAGATTATAAAGTTCATAATATGAAAAGATCGCACATACAGAGTTTTAGATTGGTTTTACTGCTTTGATCTCTATGGAAAATAGAAAAGTATAAATAAAGATACCTACAAACTATCACATAAGCAATGGAAGACATGCTTTTTAAATAAAATCTCTCTTTACCACCACAAAAAGATACCATCTTTTCCTGTTTCATCCACCAAATCATGTGCAAAAATTTTATCTAAGTAATATTTAAATAAACTTCTACCAAAAAATGGAAAGCTTGAAAGAATAGATTTTTTACCTGATATCCTGACTAAATTATTTTTGTTTTGCTTCAAATATTTTTCTATTGAATTTCTATCACTTTTATTGTATTTTTGGTTGTTTTCCATCTTCTTGTGTACATAGTTAAACTACACTTTTCCACTGTTATAACTGAAAGTTTCAGGTTGCTTCCTTTTTTGGAAATCCCTGATAATGTTGCACTTGTGATGGGAATTAATAAACAGCTGTTAACAACAAGGAGTTTGTGCTTTTAAGAAGTAGCTAAATATCTGACAGCTATTCCCTTGAGAAGTACCAAAGCAGAGTAGTTCACTATTCTACTCGACTCAAATGCAGATATTTGTTACCAAGTACAAGAGAATGACAAAAAATAGTTTAACCCGTTGTCTTTAACATCATTTAAATGCTTGATTGAAGTTTTCCTATTTGAATACCTGCATGGACAGTCCAATTAAACATCTCAATTCATGTTTGTATGGCCTAATGGCGCTTTTGGATAAAGCAGACAAATTGCAATACCTACGTCAGTAAGTGCTAACAACTATAAATTTACAACAATTTCTAAAGCCAAACAACAAAGATTATTCAACCTAAGGTTTGATTTTACCTCTAAAAATATTGTACCTCAAGACATAAAGAATCTGATTTTCACTTTGCCTTACCTTTACTATAGACTACACAAGCCTTAACGGTCAATTTCACTTAGCTGGAATTTATACTAGATTAGTCAAGCCTTTCTTTTTAGATCACGAAATGAGTAGAAAGATTTTTCTCAACCTAACCTATTTCTCCCAGTGGCCAAAGTGACTATATCCATCACTGGGTGGTTAGTAAACATTACTCTTAAGCTCTAGATTTCCATAGAGATCTTACTCTATAAGATTGGTTCCTTTTGTTTCCAGCAGGATGCTGTCAGCCAGCTGCTATGGATCTTGATATTAACACCTCATTTCTCTGAGTTCATAAACCATACTTTTCAAGTTCCACTCACTCTGGGTTCTGGGGTGGCTACCAGAAAACACAGCAAGTGAGCAGACTACTGGCTTAGCAAAGGAACATGCATCAACAATTGACATGTCACTTACTTGAAACAGTCACATCCGGAGGATACCGGCCAATGGCTCAGAGTCCCAATGGACATCAGCGACCAGCAGTGTCCATCAGGGGTCTGTATTGGAACCTGTGCTATTTCATGTCTTCATTAATGACAAGGACAAAGGGATCGAGTGCACCCTCAGGAAATTTGCCAATGACACCAAGCTGAGTGGTGCAGTTGCCACACCTGAGGGATGGGATGGCATCCACAGGGATCTGGGCAAGCTCAGCAAGTGACCCCATGGGGTTCAACAAGACCAAGGGCAAGGTGCTGCACCTGGGTTGGGGCAGTATCAGCACAGGCTGGGGATGAACAGATGGAGAGCAGCCCTGGGGAGAAGGACCTGGGGGTGCTGTGGAAGGGAGGCTGGACATGACCCAGCCACGGGCACTCACAGCCCAGGGAGACAAACATGTCCTGGGCTGCATCCAAAGCAGCGTGGGCAGCAGGGCAAGGGAAGGGATTCTGTCTCTCTGCTCCTCTCTGAGATCCCACCTAGAGTACTGGGTCCAGCTTTAGGGACCTCAGCACAGGAAGGACATTGACCTGTTGTAACAAGTCCAGAGGAAGATCACCAAGATGATTAGAGGGCACTTCTCCTATGAAGAAAGGCTGAGAGAATTAGGCTTGTTGAGCCTGGAGAAGATAAGGTAACTTCTGGGTGATGTAAATTCTGCCTTTCAGTACCTACAAAAAAGATGGAGAGGGACATTTTAGAAGAGCATATAGTGACAGAACAAGGAAGAATGACTTAAAACTGAGAGTAGGCTTATGTTAGACATTAGAAAAAAATTCTTTACTGTGAGGGTGGTAAGGCACTGGAAGAAGTTGCCCAGAGAAGTTGTGGATGGCCTGCCCCTGGAGGTGTTCTAGACCAGGCTGCATGGAGCTCAAATCAAGTTGGTCTAGCGTAAGGTACCCCTGTGCAGAGTGGGGGGTTGCAATTAGATGATCTTTAAGGTCCCTTACAACCCATAACCCATGTTATGATAGCATACTAGGAAATGAAAAAGAAGAAATGATCCCCAGACTTCTTTTACCCTGTTCTCATTCAAGAATCTATTGTTTCTCTGGACGGGTTCATCAGAGAAACCATTAAAGGAATAATTGCTAGATTGCACTGATTTTTCATAAAAGACATATCCCAGAACAAATGTTTTAGTGCAAAACCAAACCAAACCAAATGAAATAAAATAAAATTTGATATGGAGATACTTGAGATGAGATCTAGCAAAGGACTGCTTTGATGATTAAGGAACTGGAGTACCCCTCATATGAGAAAAGGTTGAGAGTGCTGCAATTGTTTGTCTGGAGAGAAGTCATATCAGGGTGAATGTTATCAATGGATATAAATCCCTGGAGGAAGGGTGTAAAGAAGAGAACGATGGGCCCTTTTCAGTGGTGCTCAGTGACAGAAAAGAGGCAACAGGTACAAAGAGGAGGTGCTGTCTGAACATCAAAAAACACTTTTTTACTGTGGCAGTGACTGAGCATTGAAACAGGATGTGGAATCTGCCATCTCTGATGGATATATTCAAATCTACCAAGACACTATGCAGGGAAACTAACTGTAGGTGACCCTTCTTTAGCACACGGATTGGACCAGAGGACCTCAAGAAGTCCCTTTCAACGTGAACCCTTCTAATTGAATTCTAACGGAATTCAAGATAATGCTCAAGTGGAGGTGACAACACAGAGTGAAATAAAATGCCATCCAAAAACCCCAGATGAAGTTCTTGTTTCTGATACAGGTACAACCTTTGCTGTAGCAAATGTACTCGATATTTCTTGTTGCTAGTGTCACATAGTCACTTTTTCATGCTTCCTCAGGAAAGGAAACCTAATTGTGTAAAAAGGGAGTGATAAATTTGACTTTTAACTATCATTATTTCCCTTTAGATCACCAGCTAAAATCTAGCTAATATCTAAAATATTTTAAAATCACTGTGTTAGTGGTTGTTTCATTATCTGTAATGAGTATGACTTTAGTAACAGTACATGCTCCATACTCCATAGGAACCAGTGACATAACTTTATTAAGAAGTTCTAATTTCCCACACAATTTAAATAAAATGCAATCTCCATCCCCAGGTTTCCATGGTGTTTCAAAAAAAAGTTGTGGCACCACAGTATTACTCTCTGTCTAAGAGGAATACAAACTCAAGTAAGGCCAAAGTTGTACATGAGAAACAAAATACTAGCCAGTTATTGCCTTGGTCATGATTATATGCAATGCGTAATAGTAAACGGAGGATCCTCAAAATATCCTTTTAAAGTCTGAACAGGATCAAAAACATTTACACTGCACTAGTGGAATCTTTAAAACAGGATGTTACACTTAAGGTATAATGTAATGTGTTTGTCTTTCATGGAGCAATTAATCACTGGATGGGGGAGTTAAGACCCAATCAAAATGGAAAGGTGTTTATGGCTGCAGCTGGTCATTAAATTATTTCTATAAAGCTTAAACACTGGGTTTTATTGTTTTTATTACAGATCCGCTCCTATAAAAATACATTTAAACTTCCCTTTTTAGGTTTTGTGGTTAATTTCTTGTGCTTCTGTTAACCAAACAAAACCAAACCTAAAGAAACAGCATGTTATTCTGTTATCAGTGAAAATAGGGACCAGAAAGATAGAAAACCATGTCACCTTGCATTCCAATATGTGTACCTTTTATCTGTGGAAAAAAGCCCATGAATGATGGCAGTAACACAAAATAATCATGACGTGAGTTTATTTTTCTTTGGGTGGAAATTTCTTTCATTCAAGACAGATAGTTGATAAAAAAAAAAATTTCTTCTTTCTATATGGAGGTCCTTAAGAAGATTCTCAAGTACCCTTAAGATACCTGTACATGAAGTCCTTCTAATGAAGCTTTTGTCATTTTAGATAGACACCTAGGCTGGTAGTAAAGGAATGAGAGAAACTTCACTACATTTAATCCTTCAAATGACTGCATTAAGGAAACATCTGCAAGGAAATATCCACAGGACAGCCATCTTCTTTACTGCATTATCAAAGGATTTGTTGTCTTGATTGCTTCAATGAGGTATTTTTAGCAGATGCAGGTGCTTTGTGGGATTAGATGTTTATACCAACAGGACACATGGAGGCTCACAATTCTGATTTGAAGCAAAACCTATTGACTTCTCCAAGAGAAAAATTGAATCCCAAATTTCATCACCCTTGGACTGATTACCATGATGAATGTCACAGAATTGCCACATGGGAAATAAAACCATAGAATGAGTTTGGGTGACATCTTAGGGAAGCAAACCTGTAGCTTGAAGGTTTTCTGAAGAAAATGAACAGGCTACAAAGGGCATGCTGAACTAATATAAGATGCTGACTATATACCAATTTTGAAAAAAAACTTGCTAACTGCTTTAAATGGCAGAGCCAGCACTTTCTAGCAATTGTGACTGATAAAATAATGTTTCTTGGAATGAGTCAAAAGTATTGAGCCAAAAGCTCACACCCTTTTTCCTGGTGCTGGGGCAAAGAACAGAACTCTGGTGATATGTGCACAGAGATGTTAGCAGGCAAAGCTCACAGTTTAAATATATCTGGCTGCAAAAAAATCAACAGCATAACATGTACACATTCTCTTAAGAAGCTGAAGCAAATACTATCAAGATTTGTTCAAGACCTTTTTAATGTGTTACATGCTTCCGTTTAGCACATCAATCAAGAGGAATTAATTCCTGATAAATTCATCTACAATTACTTCAATGCTTTTCCTATGGTATTAAATCCATGGTTTTTTTCCTTGGCATCTGAATGCAATTCGTTCTCAGTTGCAGCTAGAATCCAGAAAAATTACTTTTGAGTATTAACCTTCTAGAAATAGGTTTGTTACTTTGATTCATAAACAGTTTTTAAGTGTAATAAACATACATAAAAATCAGAATTATAAACTAGTATAGTTCATGATTTGAGATTTTGAGGAAAAAATATTCTCAGGCCAGCAAATTTCAGGGTGGAAATGGACAGTAATCTAACATTAGGAAAAGAAAAGTCAGCAAAGTCTCTTCCATATTGCAAAAAGCATGATTTTAGCCTTTTGGAAACATTTTTTGGAGTATGCGGAAAAAGTTATATATTGGACATCATATTGCTTATGGGAAAAATAGAGTGGATTAAGCCACACCTGGTTGAAAATGGAAAAAACATATTTGAAATGTCTGCAGAGCTCATTAGTACCTTGATACCAAATGATTCAAAGCTATCTTTGGCTTTGACTCAAGATGCTGTCTTAAACATGGCGGCACAACAATCAAAAAAGCTCCACAGATGTATACCAGAAAATGATAGTGCTTCATTAATTACTGAAGTAAAAACTTGCTAAATAGAGGCCCATTTTAGAAAATAAAAAAGAAACAGACTGTTAAAACCAGGATGGGAAATAGACTATAGTGGCCATTCATTACCTTTACATTTGCAACCAAGACGGAGTATTGCCAAAACAGTTTGTTATTTGTATAAGGAATTCTATGCTTGTATCACTGCATTCAGTTTTACTCAAAGTTATTTGTAACACATAGTACATTTTTTAAAAAAATCTGAGTAAATAATGCATAATCTAGGTGAAGACTTTGATCAGCTTTATAGTAAGACAGCAGTGGATTGATAATTGATGTCAATGTACAATACATACAACACCACCCAGCTACTTGAACTTCTACTCACTGTAAAAGGTAATGCTGAAAGCTTTACAATGCTAACCAGCAGCACTGCTTTCTTCCTCATCTTCTGCTTGTATAAATCATATTTAAAGTTTAAGCTTTACAAGATACAAGTGCAGTGGGGGGAGGGGGGGGCAGGAAGAAGTTCATTAGAAAAATAACAGAGAAACACTTGGCTGCCATAGACACAGAAAGTGAAAATTTTACCACCCAATACTTTCTTTTATACCACAAAAATTTATGACATAAGAGACAGCTCTTTGGTTTCTCAACATAGCTATAGTAACAAGACAGGCCAGAGGAATTATACCCTAGTTATGTCTTTTAAATTGAATCACTAATGAATGACTTTCTGATAACCTCTTAATTACACTCTCCAGCTCTGAAAGCCCACAGACTACTTCAAAACCAATATTTCTATTTTTTTTTTTCTCACAGAGTACATCATTAAAAGATGAACTGAGTTGACGGAATGATTTTGGTAAACTACCTCTAGAACTGTATGTTGAGACAGAGAATTTCTGTTCATTTCCCCTTGTACCACTAACTTTCTTTAAAAAATTTCAAAACCTTCATTGATTTATTTCTATATCTGGAAAGAAGAATAGACCTTGAACCTACTTAAGTCTACTGTATGTCAAAGTTAAACTATACAGTATGTTAATTAGAAGAAAATGGTCAAATCTCTAAGCCTATAATCTCCTATATATTCAAGGTTTTCCATATACACTTTTAGCTCCTTTGGGTACCCAGAATCATGTTCTTTCCCCATTAAAGACTTTTCACAGTCAGAAAATCTGACTGTTCAGTGCCATGAACCTCAATACATGTATTGTGATCATATCCGAAGAGATATTAATTGAAGTAAATCTAATAACAGCTGCTACAGTTGAAAGAATATGTGGGCTATTTGCATCAAGTAATCTGTTTGAGACATTGAAGAGGGCCTTGTCTTGGTTTGAAAGACAGGTATCTGCCAAGGAAGGGGGGAACCTCCCTTGGATAGAAAATAGAACCCCCTTCCCTCCAAATTACCACAACTTTCAACTTTGAAATTACGGGGCTTTCAGGCCCTGTATATATATATATATATATATATCAGAACACATATATATATATATATAAACCCAGAAATGTGCATATAATATCAGAAAAGGAATAACAGCTCTTTACTAGTATATGTGTAACAAGACAAACAACCACAACGGCAGCAAGAACAAACAGAAACACAAACTCAGTGGCAGCCGTCTGGGCCACAGGCACTTTCCCGTTTCATGCAGTTCTGGTCAGAGCCGGCAGGGGCGCTGCTGGCTCCTGGCTGGGCAGGGTGGGTGAGATGATTCCCCCACAGCTGCAGGGGGCGCTGTAGTGCGAGCCCAGCCGCCCCTCCCCTGGTTAATGGCAGCACTACCGGGGGAAGAGATAGAAAGGGGTGTCCTTTACAAACTCACAGCAGGCAGCCGATCCCAGTGCCCTTCCAGATGGCTAAATGGGTTGTAGCAGGAACCTTGGAGCAGCAGCTGGCACAGGTGAGCAGACCCAGGGGTGGCAAAGAAAGTGGAGCAGAAACTCCGCAGGCATAGCTGGAGCAGTGGGCTATCCGGGCGGACACGGGATGTTGGTTTAAAGTGTAGCCAAAAAGCCTGAAGTAGCAGCAGAAAGGAGCAGGGCTGAACAGTGACAGCTGGGCTCCCCCAAACAGCCGAGAAACGCTCGCTCTGAATAGGAAGGGAGGAGGTTGGGGCCCTGGTTTTTCCACTGCAGCCCCTGCAGTGGAAAGGTGAGAGTCCTTTCCACTGAGATTGAATGTTGAAACAAGAAGATGCCAGTTCAATGGTCGCTCTTATGAGCAAAGCCTCACTCACGGTAGGAGAAGCAGTAAAGGGCTGGACTCTGTGGTGGCGGTGAATTCTGCCTGCAGTAGCAGCAACTCGACCGTTTTTCTCTGGTACTGAGAATGAGAGAGAGTGAGGAACTGAGCCCATTTCCCCTGACTATCCCAGCCAAAATCTTGCAATATCTCTGCACTTCCCAAGAGAAAGCCCCCTAGCTAGGAGGGTAGTCAACTGCACCCTTCCCCCAGCCACATCCTTTGTCTTTTAAGTATCAGTCATTCCCATCTCTTAGGCAACAAATGGGAGAAAATTCCCTGAAAGAAAAGGGGAAAAAGGAAAAATCCTAACCTCCAACAGGCCTCGAGTTGTTGTTCTTCTTGTATCAATGTTTATAGAGCATTATCATAAATATATCACTCTCAGCTTTTGCTATTTGAATCTGTGTTCCAGTTTTGGTAGTGACAGGACATAATAAAGAAAACAGTTCAATTTCCCTCAATATAGGACTTAAAATCTTTAATTCTATCTGTAGATTTTCTTCTTTCTGGAAAAGAGAGTTTCACGGGAAAATGCAAACTTATTTCTTCAATCCAATGTATGCAATTGCACAATTTTTGTGCTTTCACTATGAAAAAGTGAGTTAAACAATACTAAGACATTTCATCCAGATTTACTCCTGGTAAGCTACATATTTAATGAAGACAGCAAGTTAGCCAAGCTAAGGTCTTGTGTAATGCTAAACAGAGTTAATTAACCAGTTTCTGCCTAAAACAAACTTTGAATGCTTTCTTGTCCACCTCATTGTAGTTTATAGATTCTGGCCATTCTCATGGAACTAGCCAAAACTACCAGACCAACCCAAGTACAAGGTGACTTCAAATATAAGGTGACTTCAGATATAAGGCCATCCTCATTTTTCAAAGGCTACATAGAAAAATCAGCAAAATTTATTAATAAAAAATAAATTCTCTCCTGGAACTTCTTAGACCATCTTCTCCAGCCTCAGCTTCCAAAGCCCTTCTTCCTCATGGTCGGCTTGCAGGCATGCTGATGGCTGTCTGCTGTCTGTTAATTGAGCTCTTCACATGCAGGGCCTGGACCGACCACACCAGTTGTGCATGTCCACAACTGGATCTGGACTTTGGCAGAGCAAACAGATGAGGAAGGTGAACAGATAGACTAATTCCAAGCCCTCCAAGCAACATAGCCAACTACCAACATCTACTTTTCTTCAAAACCTTGAACTGAATGGTCCTGGGCTTCTGCCTGCAATACCCTTGCCTGTGGAGGCTGGGAAATTCAGAAGGCTTATCATATAAGTGGAGTTTTAAAGGAGACCAGACAGTGAACTCTCAGAATCACAGAATATTCTGAGTTGAAGGGACCCACAAGTCCAACTGTCAAGTGATTGGCCAACACAGGGATGGAACCCACATCACACAACCTTGATGTGATAAGCACCATGTTCCAGTCAGCTGGGTTACTCTCACTCAACTCATATCTTCTCAATACAGGAGTAAGTTGTAGGATTTTCACCTTCAGTTTTGCCTTTCAAGCAAGCTTCATAGAGATGTAATGGAGTACCACTAAAAGTAGTACTTCTACATTTTGCCAAGCAGGGGAAATGTTTTTCATTCTTTTACTCCCCACCTTGCCTCCTCCCAAAGTATATCTAAGCAAGTGTTGGGGGTTACATTTGCCTCTTTTTCACTTACAGAATTTTTTCCCATAAGTTGCTAAGAAACTGTAACGACAGTACTTAATCAGAACAAAGGGAGTAGTTGAAGGACATGGCAGGACAAGGCTACACCTATTGTTTTTGAGTCTCTAGGAGTTTCCCTCAGAAGGGAGAGATAACACGAGCTTTGGGAAAGGTAAAAGACAGAGCTGGTAGAGGGGCAGGGGCTCTCTTGCTCTCGGCATCAAGGAGGACAGTCAAGCTGCCACTCGCTGCTGCAGGAAGAGTTCACGGCCATCACTCTGCCTCTGTCTCATCCTGGGAAATCTACCATCATCTGCTCGTGTACCCAGGAATCTTGAGCTCACTTTTTCCGGCCCTCCCCACCTCCCCCCCCCCCCCCCCCCCCCCACCGCCGCTGCTTCTTCAGAGCTTTGATGCTTTCCTGCTACTCTGTAGCCCTGCACTGCCCAGCCCTGCTGGGACACCCCTGCTGCTCCAGCTACCAGTGCAGAGCTCCTCATCTCATCCACCAGTCCGGGACTTTCCACCCTTTCAGCTTGGCCTCCCGGAGTCCTGCAGGGGCACCAAGATCAAACTGCCCCGGGCTTTTGTGAAAGAAAGCCCTTGAGGTTCCTGGTTCTGTTTATTATTAGTGCTGTAGTTGTGGTTTGTTTGTTTGTTTTGTCATATATACTAGTAAAGAACTGTTATTCCTATCCCCGTACCTCTGCCTGAAAGCCCCTTTAATTTTCTAAATTAGAATAATTTGGAGGGAGGGGATTTGAATTCTCCACCTCTAGGGAGGTCCTGCCCCCTTCCTAGCAGATACCTGTCTTTCAAACCAAGACAGCAAGCATGGTGTTACATGTTCACTCCATGAATCTGTCGCTTCCAGATTCAAGTTTTCGAGTTAAGTCCCTGATAATTCTTTCATTATCAACAGTTACTCATTTGTTCTTTCCTTCATTTCCCTTAAGAGCTATGACTCTTGTTTAAATTTTCATAAATGCCATGGTCCTATCCTAACTAAGGGAATATAAGAACAATTCTGCACTTACTACCTATGTAGTAACTACCAAGGTGACCTGACCTGCAAAGACTAAGAAGCTTGCAAAATTAAATCCTCCAGTTTTGGAAATAACAAAAGTCAGTTCACAGACAGGCATATAAACTTATAAAAACCTCCTTGTACAGCACTAGTTACCTCCTTGTTACCAGTGCCAACTAAACTGTGAAGATAAATTCAAGACATTGGATATGATCCTCCACATTCTCAGAATTCACTGAATATCTGTCAGGTATTCTGGTTATTGTGCCAGGCTTCTTTAGGATAATTGGTTGAAAATGGTAAAGTATACACTTGCTATTTTCCAAAGTAAAGCTTATATCATTTCTTGCAATCAGAATTTTCTAGGAAATACACAATCAGAAGTGACAAAACTTTGTCTATGGAATATAAAAATCATCTGATTTCTGAGTAAAATCTATCATTCCGAGGAAGAAATTAATTTTTTTAGATAATGCTAATTGCATATAAAGGGAAAACTTTCCATAAAGAAAGGACAAAGGCTACTTGTTCATGAGCTTCCATAAAGATCCTGATCATTCCAAAGCCATTTCCTTTTACAGACAGGTGGGCTAACGCTTGGGAAACAGCAGGGAAGGGTAAACATCTTAGTTTTGGTATACGAACAGTGTCAATGATTTCTCAGATAGTATCTCAGAAATTTAATGACTACAGTGTGGCCCAGAAATGAGCTGTAATGAACAGCATTGAATCATTTCATCTTTAAATGCAGCAAGAACAAAGCCTAATAATTATCCACAGCAGTTCAAACTGAAAAAACCACAAATGAGCTTGCCTTTTGAAAGTCAGGGGTAAGGCTCAGAAAAGTTGCAGCCAAAGGCTAAAAGAGTTAACTTAAGTCTCTGAATGTCAGACTCCTGCTTTCTAAGCACTGGCTCAGAGGTTTCGGATTCAAGTTGACGGCAGAAAAGCCAGCATGCTTTTATCAGACGTCAGTGTTTATAGAAGCAATACAAAACAGGATTTTGTTAAATGCATATATTATGCCAGATCAAACTATAAATTGAACCATCTGTATCCAAGTTAATCTCAGATACAGCAAGAAGATTATTTGAATTGTGTGTTTCCTTTTGTGACCTTTTCAGATGCAGCTTTGTTTGAAAGGGGGAAGGGATAATTTTCTTAACTTTTTATTCCTAAACATCAATGCCAATAGTCCAATATAACAGCAATATCTTTTAAAATCACCCAGCTGAATAGCAAAAATCCTTTAGTAATTTCCCAGTATTGTTATACAGGGAGCTCTAAAAAATAAACTATTGTCATAAATAGAGGCATGTAGTTTTAAGCATGCTACAAGCCATTCATGACATAAGTATTCAATTAAAACTGCTTTTATGAGCAATAATCACATTCTGAAAAGGCAAACATGAACAGTTTGCGGATATAGTCATAATGCCTGCAAAATTAACTTTTAAAAAAAGCAGGTAAACAAAGTTCTATCTCTTTGCTACTTAAATAAAAGATCTTTCAATTTATTTTGCTCCTCCCTCCAGGACACAAGGGACAGGAAGGAAAATTAAGAATCAATATTTTATTATTTAATAAATAAGGAAATTATTTGCCTTCATGCATTAATATTGTCAAAAAACAATCTCAGTTTAACTGAAACTATGATTACAATAAACATATTTATGTTGTGGAAGTAATAGAACAGAACAGCTGTAGTTTCCAACAGCATGAATCTGGTTAACCGGCAACAGCATAAAACTTTAAAGAAGTAAGATAGAAACTTTTAGCTTTACAGGTCACCTCATATTTTCTCTTGAGTTGCAAGTAATTTAGGATAAAAATTTCACACCATCTACCTCTCCTCTAGAAGTAAATGTTGGTTTAAGACCCACTCTTCAACCCATAGAAGTAATTTTTATTACCTGACAAAATATTTACAAAACAGCCATCAAAGTTTGCAAGGAACACCTCTTCCCCCATTCTCCTGACTCTCCCGTTTAATTTCTTTGTTTTGAATTGCGTTTCATTCTCATCTCCTAACCCACCATCTGTCATACAAACTGATTACCTACTGTAATTTGTCAAAAATAGAATGAAGTCAAGGCTGAAAAGGGCTTACATAATATAGAGATAATCAATATTTTATGAGATGAATTGGATGGAGTGATATAGGGAATTTCAGAAAAAAAAATATGGACCACAATATAAACATATTTTACAACATCTACAAAATATGTACAGTATACAATATGAACCAAAAACAAGTCCTCTGAAACCCAGTGTCTTAACACGACCATGAAGGGCCAGCCCCTTATCTGTTAAAAAGCATTTTCTAGTTTTCAATATCATACATAGCATGAGCTTGGTATTGCTGTGCCATTAAATAAAGCTTCTTGAGACCACTGTTGGCACTCCATCCCTTAGCAAATGCTGTTGACTAAAATGTTGACTAGATTTTATCCCTAAATTTATTTCATAAATTCTTCACTCTTCAGAGAACAATAGATATAGAAACACAGTTTAAGGCACAAAAAAGCATAAATAGGTAAATTGGATCTTTAAGACTGACTTGAGGTGGGACACCTAGCAGCCTTGGGGCTTTAACAGAAGCTTATTATTTACATGCACAGAGTTTAGACAGTGAAGCTGGAGCTTTTCTGAGTCCTTGGATCACTTTTAAATATGGCTCTTTTTTCTTATCTGTTCAACAGTGATCATCTATATCCATCAATCCATCTTTCCTAGGCAATTTTAAAACCGCAAAGTGAAAATTAATTGGTCTCTTGATTTATTACAGGTCCTTACACACACAGACAAGAATATAAAATCAGTAGAGACTATTAAGAGAATGAAGTATTCTTTCCTTAAATATATAATCAAGCACAAAGATGATAAAATTACAGGGGATACCATTTTCCTTTAGTCTTGAAATAAAAGAAATATCAATTCAACCTGACAGCACATCAGATGTTTCACACTTACCAATGCTGTTGTTTTCTTGCCGTACACCTGACCACTACTATTTCAGCAATTAAGACTAAGCACACTTTTGTTACCTGTAGGTGACCAGATGTCCTTCGTTGGCATAGCTGGAGCCTTCACCCAACCCACTTGGTCACTACCCGTGGCTAGTGCTAATGGAACAACTGTCAAGGCCATAGGTGGCAACACCTGAGGTCAAATCTATACCATGACAGTGAAATAAATTAAAATTTCTTCTGAACAAAGATGGAGCATGATATGTTATCAAAAATTTCGGGCTTGAGGAATAAGGTCAGCAAGTGGCAAAATACCCCAAAGCAGTTACTGACCTGTAGCTTCCTCTGCTTACTTCAAAGAGTACATCTTTATATTGTTCCACTTGGTCCCTTTGAAAAGGGAACCACAAAATGGCTGCCTTTGAGAATAAAAGCATCCACATCGCACGCTAGAATGGAACACTTATGAAGTTTTACTGACACTTCTTTTGCCAATGGCTTTTTGTCAGAAAAAAAAAAAAAACCAACCAATTTTTTTAGCTCAAAGCTGTTTTATTCTCTAGCAGAGTTTGTAACTGTACACATAATTAACCTCAAGAGGCTCAGAACACTGCTGTCCACACTGGCTAAACGCAGAAGAGATGCCACAATCAAACAAGAATGCACATGCAATGCTGGCTGAAGAAATAACACAGCGAAGCATCGAGAACACACTGCCCTTGAGTAGGATCTATTGAGAGATAGAAAAGGCAGGAAGAATGAAGCCTGCATTTGCCTGCACAATGCATGAGGGAATGCAGCAGCATGCATTTGACCTATCCTCCCTCTACTGCAGGACAGCTTGTAATAATGCTGCCATAATTTGCTCCAACTCCAAACTGTGTTTCCAATGAACTAGAGTCTTGAAAGGAAAAAAAAAAAACAATGAAAAAGTCTCTGTCAAACCTTAATTTGAACTGTTTGTGAAATTTCAAAAAATGTAATCATTACCCCTTCAAAATTAGATGCATTTCCTGCTTCTATTAAAACAAGAAAGATCGTTCCCAGAATACTATAAGAACGGTTGTTAAAGCACAACCAGAAGAAGAAAAGGTCAGATGCTTTACAAGAAAGTACATTATGAAATTTCCAGTATGATTTTACAAACTTTGTAGAATCCAAACATTCTCTAACAGAATCTATCCTTTTAATAATAATAAAATAACAATACTTAACCTCCTTTGGGAGGTTGAATAAATACACTAGAGTATTCCAGAGAATAATAAAGATGGAAGCTGGTTATTCCAAGTTTTAATCTTGAGTCTGAATCAAAATTAATTTTTACATTTTAAGGGGTATTTCTAGTTTTTTTCAGGTGAATCTATTGATAAATAGTTTAGCGATTATATGGCAGAATATCAGTTATTTTGCACGTACCCAGTTTTGTGATCTTATTTTAGTTGAACAGTGTTTTGTGTGTATTGCTTTGCAGATTTAATGTCATTTCAGCATTTTTCAGGTTTTGGATATCTACATAAAAAAACCTACACTGCACAAGCAAGCGGAAGACAAAACAAACCACAAAACTTCCAGTTTTTCACGTAGACAAAGTCAACATCCTATACAGTGATCTACATGCGATTTCTCAGCTTTATACTCTGCAAACTCCTGTCATTGTTGCAATCCCAGTATCAGGATTCCCAATATCCCAGGCTATTGGGTGTGGGTCTGTGACCCAACTACCTTTACTCCATACAGTCAAAAAAACCCCACACATGTTCTCCTTTGCTGCCTTCAAAGCATCAGAGAGTGGAGAGCACACTACCCCTTAGAGATAACCTCATGTTTTCCACCAGATAGTAACTTTTTGCCTTGTTAGACTGGTTTGACCAAAATGCACAGATCTCTCAGGTTTACTGGGGTTGCGCAGCTTGAAAGAGACTTCTGAAGTGTATAACAAACATTGAACAGGCAGAGGCCCAGCAACAGGTTTCCATGGTGCAGGAAGAGAGGAGGATTACATGGTATTCATTTGGAGGAGGGAACAGGGTGGGGAAATCATGTTTCATTACAAGTATGTTGTTCAAATTAGCCAAACTACCTTCTTCGTTCAACCAATTCCTTTTTGAGCACTGGCTCATAAAATAAAGCATTCCTTCTTTATATTTCTCTATTTATGATACAAATTAGGATAGTTGGATATTTTGAGTCGGGGGGGCGGGGGGGAAGGAAAGAAATCCTAACCAAAATGTGACCTTAGCAGATGCAATTCAATCTGATTTCCACTACATTAGTCCACGGATGCTTATGCAACTGCATAGCACAGCAACTGAGAGACAAAACAATGGAAGTTTTAAAGCTTTATTTATTGCTCATTCCCAAAACATTCAATCGCCATCATACTTCAACTGCCAAATCTAAATTAGAGAGTTTAAAAAAAAAAAAAAGTACTCTTCAGGGGAACATTAGAGCTCTATAGAGAGGTGCAAGCTCAAGGAGATGGAGTATCTGGCTAGAGACCAACTCTCCTATAAGTCCAGACCAAGTGGACCCATATGGATAGCTTTAGAAAATTGTAAGTGGTTACAAGTAGAAAGATTCCCTCCCTTCCACATTCAGCCTCTTTTTTTTGGCATTAGTAATTAAACTGTACTTACTGCTATTAGCAGATTACAGAAACTTCCACCAAAATCTAAACAATTTTTATATAATCTAATCACTTCCTTATTTATTCATGTTTACCCACAATTTCCCTCCTCTTTCAGTTGATTGCTATGTAATATTACAAAGCATAACAAAAGCTGATTTGCTACTAATTAAGTCCACGAGGGCAGTGTATTAAGCTCCTCTTCCAAAAACACAAGGAAAATAGATCAAGTCTCAGTCTAAAGGTTTAAGCAATTAGTAAAGTAAATGGTCAAAAAGATTACCACTGAAGGTTTTTTATGTGCTACATCTACAAATTGCTATAAACATTTAATAATTTGCACTTTTGCTAACCTAATTATTCAAACAATGTTTGGCAACTAAGTTCTAAATATGTGCTAATGGTCTATAATACATTTAAACTCTTACAAAAAAATTGGCACAAGCCACACCTTTGTAATTTGTGCAGCTTTCTTTACCTCTATTTTCTTACTCAGTATGCAACTGTGCACTTCCTTTCTTTTCTCTTATCCAGCTAGTGAACATATGCAGGACATTGTTCCAACTGTTAATATCAAAATCTCATAGAGTACCTTTCAAAATTCAGGATTTATCATAGATATCTATTGTAGAGGAAATTACTCATTTACTTTGGTTGTAAATTTTCTTTTTTCCCATCAGTATTTTGCAGAGGAAATAAATTTGGGAATTAAATTATGAGAGAGCATTATGTGCTCTCTGATCTATCTTTTGCATAAAATGAAAAGTAATCATTTTCGTATTTCCTAAAATGTATTTACTTTATAAAAATAAAAAAAAGAAACTGTAAGGAGAATGAGACAAAGATAGCTACTTTAAAACAAACAAACACCCCAAAACAAAAACAAACACACCAACTAATCCTCTTTCTAGTGAATTAGAGAGGCCTTCACCTCAAGAAATTTGTATCTTCTTTTATGATACAAATTTTATATAATATTATAGTATTATATACACATATGAATAAACATGTTATAAATTCTAAAAACACAACATAGGAATGAAGTATTGCATCAATTTTCCAAAGAGAAAACTGTATTTCACAGAAGTTGTTCATCACAAAGAATAATATTATTGCATTCCAGCTGCTCATCACGTTAGTTAACACATGGAAAAAACACAGTGAAGACTAAGAATATTCTACCAGTGGTACCTGGTTAATGATATGAGCCAACCCTAGAATCATGCTTAGCATTTTTTTTATGTTTCCTCCCATCAAAACACAAAACTTTTTAAACTGACACATCTCCAGTTAGCATCTCATCATAAATTAATTTCAACATGTTCTTTCTTATGTTAACTAACACACCTTTTTACCTTTTGGGATGCACTGTTAAGTGAATTTCCTAATGCCAAACAGAACATCACCCTCAAAAGCGAATTGGAACCCATAATATTCCTGGACAGATTTATGCTTAATCCCTCTAGAGACCACAGTTCCCTACACAGCATGCAGTAAAGATCTGTCTGCATGGTTAAGCTGGAAAATAAACCCTCAAGAAAGGAAAAGAATGAGATAGCCAGGAGAAGAAAAGGGAGCAGGATGCAAACCCAGTGGAAGCTGGACTATGATTCAAAATGAGGTATGTTCTCCTCTCTTCCCCCTAAAAGAGTGTTACTGATAAAAACATTGCACAGACGTGTACTAGGATGAAGTCCTGGTTATCATTTATGCATTTAAAATTATTAAACCATGCAGGCAAAAGGAGCGAAGCAAAAATAGAACAAACAGGGCAACTCCCATGACACATCCTGATGGCGATGGATGAACAATGAACTGAATGCTTCCAGCTGGACAGGAGCATCATCTCTGTGCTGTGTGATGTATTAGCAAAAAGCCAAGCAGAGGTTTCTCATTTCAGTCCAGAGTCAGACACTCAGCTCCACTCTCTGAGAAAGTGGTTTTCATAGGAAAGCAGATTTGAAAGTCTGAATTCAAATACAGTAAAAGAATAAAACAAAATGTAAAAAAACAGTTCAAAATCAATCACTGCTTGACAGAGTTGTCACAACACACTCTCTTCATTTCTTAATGACATGAACCAAGAACACAATTCTCTGCTGAATAATTTTGATTCACTTGCATACTGCTTGCATTTTCTTCATCCAACAGAAAGGTATACTATAAAGTTGAGTGAGGCTTGGGTATTTTTATTCCCCAATCACTCTTTCTGCCAAGTTTTTTATACTCCCTTGTTTTGCTTCAAGCTTCAGATGCAAGAAAACTTAAAAATAAATGGTAAACCCCAAATTGAAATCACCATATTTTACTACACTAACAACAAATCAGTGATATTTGGCACAATTCCAGTTCACCACTTTAACCTTGTTGGTTTAAATACTGGTCACATTGTAGAAAGAAATCCAAACACACCAGAACCAAACAAAACCAAAAATCCCACACCAGTAAAGGAAATTTTGAAACACCCTGTATCTTTGCAGTATCTTTAAACTGCAGAAAAAATTAGGCAATATTTTATCATAACACAAGAGATACCATTTTTATCCAGACTACCATTCAAATGAAGTAAAATCATTTCAATGCCCCACTGCTTCCATTTCCTTTACATAAGGATACTGACACTTACTTATCTCTTCAGCAAAAAAGCTTTGAGATGCACTTAACAAAACTCTAGGCAAGGGATAAATTATCGAGTTGGTTACTTCATTTTAAAGTATATACTTACATCAAACATAGGTGTAAAACCAGTCAAGTGGGAAACTGTGAACTTCATCTTGGAAGCTTTAAAAATTTGTTTACTGAGTTCACAACCATGACCAAGAGAAAGGTGTTCCTTAATTTAAGATTGACACAATTGCAGTAAAGGGTAATTTTTCCTTTTTTTTTTTTGTGACTCTTGTACATACTGTTGTAGATATAAAAGAACAATCAAACTCCTCAGAGGGGAAAGTGAGGCACTGGGTACAAACACCCATTCTGCTCTCACCACCAGCTGGGACAGCTACACTTCCCATGTGGTAAGTGTTATCCAATGGCAATGATCAACATGAGAAATTCCCCTGTCTTTTGATACTCTTTAATAGCTGTAATTTGAATACCAACTAGGTAAATTGAAATATCTCTTCCTGTCTGCATGTCAAAAGCAGGAAAATAGTGGAGGGAACTGCATCTTTTTGGAACTGTGGATAAAACATGTTCTATTACAAGTGTAATATACTTTACTATAAGCATTTCCCTCTTTTTAAATTTCTTCTTCCAGTAGCAAGTATCATAAGGGCAACACATTGCCCACAGGGAGCATTTGCTCCAAAGCATCTTTTCTCTGAATGTGTTTGTCTTTTCATCAGCAACACTGTGTTCTAATTTTGAGAAACAGGATGTTGTCAGCTCTTACTTCAGCAGGAACTGCCAATGTTTTTCCCTGAAACTAATTTTATTAGCTCATCTAATAAAACCATCACCTTTCCCTCTGAAGCTCATCTCTGAATGTGAAGTACTCAGCCTCTTTCAGATGCCTTTGAACTACCTTAACTCAGTGGGTATTTAGACAAACACTTTTTACTCTTCCACAGACTGCCTACCACCTGAATCTTCTAAACTTCAGGGACAAATATATATGAAGAGATGTTTCTACCAAGCACTTAGGATTGATAACAGTTCATGTTTCCTCCTATATACTTTAACTTTTTATTGATCCTTTCCTCCAATTTGTCCAGAAACAGAGAGTATAACCTTGGGCAGATACTCAAATGAGACACTAGCAGCAGTGTAGGAGAAGATGTAAGGCTTCTACACCAAGTCTTACTTTTTCTGGAAAGATGACACAATAACAATTTCTTTAAAAAAAAATAATCATGGTTTCATTAACATATTGTACAGTCTTATACTCAGCAGCAAAGGGAAAAAAATTCTGCTGTAGCACCTATCAAGTCCTAAAAGGCAAAGAGAGAAATTTACTTTTAGAAATACATACATACACAGATATGTAGACATATATAAACTCATATATATGTATGCATAAAATATATAAAAAGTAAGCAGTAGTAATTTCTATTCCCAGGATGAACACAGAGGAAAAAATGAAATATAAGAAGAAATAACAACTTCTCCACAAAAATGCCTTTCTATGGCTTTCACATTACCTAGATCCATCTGTCAAAGCATATTCTGCAATAGGTTGTGTAACTGACACTTCAGAAATTATGGCTCTGATTCAGGAAAGACTTAGTCCATCCCTCTCCAGTTAAACATTTAAGTATTTTAAGTACATGCTGAAAGTCTTGTTGAAGTTATGGACTTGCCCAGGCAGTTTTCTTAAATGGAAAATGTTGACTTGAGTGAAGCTTATAGGAACACATTTACTTTTGTGAATTAATGTCTTCTCTCATCTGAAAACAAGACCATGAATAACACACAAGGGGATCAGTGATGACAATACAGCAAGTGTCAGAGGAAATGGGAGAGGTTTGTCTTGATAATCTGCAACCAGTGCCAAAAGTGACAGATGCAAGACCGTACATAATACATAAATGCAACAGAAATTAGAGCATGTTTAAGGTACCAATGTCTTCAGCCTCCAAAATCTGACACAGGGAGTGCATGTACACAGTGAAGCTCCCAGTGCAGCTAAACATATCATCTTTAAACTATCTCAGGCAAAAATAGTACCTGACCAGTGTGTATGGTGCCTCAACAATTTAAGATAGAATGGATGTACATTGAAGTTGCTTCCTCAAAGCTGAAACCCAAGTATTAAGGAGTGGGTAAATACTGAGTTCACATCTGTGGGACTGTATTATATATGTCACCAATGGAAGGATCTATTATCTGAGCAACACCTTTCATATTTAAAATGCACACTGCTGCAATGAAGACTCACAAGTTCAAAGTGAAAAAAATGCTTGAGTTACCCTTCAGGCAAAACTAGTACATGTGAAGGAAAGGGAAAAGGCCACAGCAAAACAAGGCCCATTACATGACTTAGCATCTGTGCCAAAAACTATCTTAGATGGGGAGTCACAACATAAGCAGTGGACCCTAATTTTTTTTTTTTTATATTGCAGCCTTGGAGCTGCCCCTTTCAAGGATGCCAGATTCAGCATGCCATTAAATCTCCAGTGAAAAGCTCACAAGAGGAGAAAATTACAACAATCCACACTGGTAAAAAACTGATCTTGAAAAACTGATCTATTCTTTAATACCATAATTTGAGTTTAGTTAGCTTGTATTTCTTAAAGAAAAAAAAAATAGAAAAGCACAAGTTTTCCCTCTGTCTCTTTATTCCAACCACCAAAAAAACCCCAACAAAAAACAAACAAAAAACAAACAAAACAAACAAACAAACAAACAAAAAAAACCCCACCAAAACACAAACAAAAAAAACCACCAAACCCAAAAACCAGTGTATGATAATAATCAATTAAACTATAAGCAAACCCATTTCATGGATTTATTTTAGTCAAATATGAAGCATCTTCAAGTGCATGAGGAAGAAATGAAATTTCCTCTAATCAAAAACTTTCAAAATTCTGTGAATGAAATTTTAGCATTCATCAGTGTGAATTCTTACCTTTGAAATATGCTATTAAGACAGTTCCCAGTTAGCAATTAGCAAGATATGTATATACAAACTTAAAAACAAAGAAATGACCAAGACTGATGTAACAACAAAGATATTACCAAGCCTGGAAGAAAATGATGGAGTGCTGTCTCCTTTCATAGGCATTTTGTCATCCCAATCTGTATGTACATCTGTATGTTAGATGCTGCTCATGACAGCATCAGGAGAGGAATATTATATAACAGTCATCTTTAAACAGGCTACCTTAGAAACAAATTCAGGGAAAAAGCTGAGGCAGAATTCTTCACTAAAAAAGTTGTAATTTACATTCTGCTTCACACGTGGTCTACTCAAAATATGCTCAAGGCAGACCCAAGCATTGGTTTCTCTCTTGTTTTTTTATCTTGCACATGATAGAGGGTCAAGAATAGCAAAGTTAACTAAAACCAGAGAAAGTGGAAATAATATCCAGGCCCCAGCTCTAATGTCCCACAGGAACCTATCAATGAGGAATGCAGAATAGGGCTCTGCTTTGCTGCTCTGCCATTGGAAGGCTCCAGGCACAGCAGTGGGAAGGTTGCAAAAGGCATAGGAGAAACAAGACTTAATTTCTGCCAGTCAATACACCCTCTTATAGCAAGTCTTCTGAGAGGGAAGTGGATAAGGCATCAACAGAAAGACTGCTGGTGCCCTCATGATTCAATGGGATAAAACAGCTCCTACCACGTACGGTAGTTCTCTCTACTTCCATTTCTCAGTGCCATACTCTATATAACCAGTCCAGCTAAAGCTGGTCTCCATGTACTGGAACAATATGTTGCAAGGGGTGGGGGCTGCAATTCTGTCATTGTGAACCCTGAGTAAGGGCTATATTAAAAGACCAAGACAGCTACAAGAAGTTTTACTGTAGCTCTTTCATGCCAGTTATATGATGCAAATGTACATTTTGAACTTTGCTGCCTGGGAAGGGGTGGGGGGGGGAATTAATTTGTAAACAGCTGCATTTTCCAATTAATCTACCAACCAACTTGCTCTCCAAGGCTGGCTCTGTTACAGCAGTCATCATTTTGCTTTCACTGGGAGTATGCCTAAGCATACACATGCACATGCATGTTTGAATGCATACACACACTAAAGTTATAATGCATGTATAAATTTCATTCTATATTTATTCACTTGCTGTAAGCACCATTGCTAATGGAAAATAGACCATGTTTCCTTCTTAGGGGAATGATGAGGACCACATGTTTCACTGACTCTTATGTTGAAGTCCTTGCCGATATTTTTGAAACTGAATTACTAACAGCATACTAAACTTATTTCCCTGGTGAAAACCACTGGCTACTAACTTAGTGAATATGAATACACTTGTCCCTAAACATGCAAGTAATCATTGTGCAAAGCCAGAGGCCCAAAATGAATAGGTATGGGGCAGAAGAGACCAAGGTTCCTATGCAATAGTAACATACTCTATAACCAAATGACTTTGTTTATCTGAGAAACTCAGTATTACATCACTTTTCCTAAAGAGAATATAAACAGAACATTTTTGAAGAAACAGTTACTTAATGTGCAACTTGTCACCACTATCAGCTTTAACATAATAAAATACATGTGGAAAATCCCTTGAAGCGAACCTTCTGCAAAACAGATTCTTGCCTAGTCTGGGTCAGAGGGTGTGTATGTCTATGAAGGAAATGCTATCTCTTTCTTTCACACACCCACTTGGTGTAGGGTCATACAGCAGAGCTCACTGTTGTGATGCTTCTGCTGTATGCGTGGCATCAGCTCCTTGAGGTAAAGAAATCACCATCATTTCTTGGGGACCATCTGTGCCTTGTAAAGAAAACCAACAAATCACACTTCAACATATATTTAATAGCAGCACTCATTGAAATTTCAGCCAAAGACCTCTAAAATGTTTGGCAGACAGCGAATAAAGCATGTTTCAGCAAGGTAAATATTACTCGCCGTATTTTGTAAGTATGGAAAACAGAGCACTACCTAGATGAATAATTTAACCAAGGTCACTTTGAAAAAACACAGAACTGACAAACATTATGATCAACCTCCAAACTCTACTTGTAGAACCACCAGACTTCAATCATTATGTTTAGATGGAAGTTTGTACAATCTGATCTGGAAGGGTATGAAGCATTTCTGAAAGATAAAGCCCCTCATTTCTCTTTGACTCAAGCTGCAGTGTTGGTACTAATATGCCAGGAGTGGGCAAGCCAGACTAATTTGCTCCAGATTCCATTTTAAGAGTACATTTTTCCAGTAAGTGTATCATAACACTCTTCCAGCTCCTGGGTAATTGTTGTGTAGAACACTGAAGAACCCCTCATGTGCTAATCACATTTTCTATAGCTAAGCAAACTTCAGTCTAGTGTGATAAACACCTCCCACCACAGCTCTGTCAAGATTTTGACAGCACCACTTTTACGCAATACCTTCATCCTGTCAGCAGGGGTTGATAACTTTTTCAAATTCTGAGATGCAGAAATATCAAAAATTAATGAGCAGGCAACCACTCTAGTCTTATTTATTTTAACTTCATAGCCTTATAATCAGAGCTCTGAATAAAGAATACTACCTTTAAGCCACTCTAGTATTTTCTCTCTTATGGCATCACAAATCTTGAAACTTTTGAAATTATTCTGAGCCACTCTAATTGTTCTCAAAGGTTATGACAGAAATAAAATAATCTGTTCCATTTCTATAATCAAAAAAATTATATAGCTGAATAATAACAGCAATAGAGAAAACAGATGAGGAGATATACAGAGATGTAAGTTTTCTATTTACATACAGCAAATTACTAATTTAATGCAATTACAAAATTATTGTTGCAGAGTTGACATTTATTATATAGTAGAATCTCTCACAACATCAGTGTCAAAGAGAACATAGGTGAACAGCAGCAATGGGTTAATAAAAGATGGTATGCTGTTAGATAAAGCTTTTACAGGTTTTCATCTGAAAGTCATAACATAACCTTTTATTTCATGTGTCACTGTGACAGAAGGTTTTCAAGGCACAGTTCTTTAAATTGCAAAATGTTAAACAGATGTACTGTACAGCCTTCCAGATTTAAATCATGAGAACTGCATCTGCAGCCTGTGTGTTGTATGTCCATTTTTTCCCCTTATCAGTTCTGGATGCTTTAAATGAAACCGTCTGGTTTATGCACCCTTTTTTTCTGTAACTTTTTTTTCTTCATACAGTGAACCCTGAAAATCACTTCTTCCCTCTTTTTTTTTCTTTTTTTTTTTTCTTCTTTTTTTTTCTTTTTTTTTCTTCAGACTTAAAAAAAACCCAGTTACTCAGAAATATATCTCTTGGGCAAGAAAATCTTTTTCTTTTATTCTGCAGGTGCTGGCAAACTGATCTAATTTCTTAGTGTAAAAAAATCATCCACTGCATAAAAAGGCAGAAGAGACACCAGTAAAAGAAAAAAATAAAAACAGACCTCTTGAAATCTCAATTTGAACATGCCTCCAAACTACTGAAACATTGACAGTCCTCTACCTATTCCATTTTAACTGTTGCTTGCACTCTAACAACCCTCTGATAAGAAACGTTTGCACAGTCATACAATTTAGCTTTCATGACTACTCAGAGGCCACTACTTGTGTCTTTGAAGCAATGAATGCAATCATACTTTAAATACATTATTAGTAGATCATCACAGACCTCTGGTAGTCTTCTGGTCCAATTTCCCTGTAAAGCAGAGGCTGTTCAGGGTCTAGTTCAGGCATGTATTGACTGTCTCTAAGGATGAGGATTTCACAGCATATCTGAACTAAAAACTAACTAAAACCACTGCAAAACTTTTCTTCTTTATATCTAACCAGAATTTTCTTTGCTGCAACTTACACCCATTGCCTGTTATCATGTCAACATGCTCTTATGTTGGTTTATATGCTATGACTTGCTTAATCAGTGCAACAAGGAAGTAGTATTTCTCACAAGGGCACACAGCTGACTCTTGTTCAGCTCACTGTCTATGAAGATCTTTGAGTCTTTGTGTGTAAATCTGCATTCTATTCAGTCAGTCCCTAAGCTGCAATGCTGCTTGAGGCTTTTCTGACTCAGGTGCAAGACCCCATATTTGCTTTTCTTGGACTTCGTGAGGTTCCTGCTAGACCACTTGTCCAGCCTGTGAAAGTCCCTCTGAATAGCAGCTACACTCCAACATATCAACTTCTCTCCCCAGTTTGGTGTCACTTGCAAACATGCCGAGGTTCACTCAGTCCCCTGTCCAAGTCATTAATGAGGAGTTTAAACAATTTTGGCCCAGCAGGGACCCCAGGGAAACAGACAGTATTTTACATACCACTGGGTTTACAAAGGCTGAACTCTCAAACTACATTGTATGATCCATGCAACACTGCATGAAATAAAAGAAGTTTCCAATTAATAAAAATATGTAAATTCACTAAATTGGACAAATAATTTTGTGCTGGTGAGCATAGTACAATGGCTAGAATTTTCACTATATTATAATGGCAATGGCGTTTACGCATTTTTGCATTGATGCATATCCTTTAATTAACATTGCTGGTATTGTTCCTAGGTATTCAGTGCTACAGAGAAATGTGGCATGTAAATGAATGCTGGAAGCACACCCCTTGATCCAAAGAATTTCTACAATCTCAGTAAAATACAGTAGAAAAAAATTACAGTGTAGTGCATCAGCTACCACATCATAGAATCAAATGAGAGCATCTAGACATTAAAATTGCATTTTTCTGCAAAAAATAGGCGCTATATATACATACAGACACACACATATCTATAAAAAGGCCCAATGAATTTGCATTGATAATGGCAGCAAAAGGAACAGACAGTATTTCCGGCAGAGGGAAAGAGACTAGGTATATAGGGATGAACACCACAACCAACAATTCCAAAAAAAGGCAACCCAGCAACACCACCTAGCTTTTCATCCATGCAGAACACAGGCAAACCATTTGAGGCAGTCACATAAGAAACAAAAAAATTAAAGGCAATCTCTTATGGGGGAAGAATATTTGAAATTCAAAAATGAAAAGGAAACTATTATACATTATAAAGTGCAGACTAGTAATGTGTAAAAATAAAAAAAGCATGAATAATCACACTGTTGTGAATTGCATGAGAAGCATGCTGGTTGATGGATTCGGGTCAAAAATGCTCAGCACCTTTCAGATTCAACTCTCTGGAGTATCTGAGTTTAGGAAAAGGCCAAAGTAAGTGCAAGCAGTTGAAGATTCCATTTTGTTCTGAAAAGAGCACATATAAATTGCAGCTATCTCTTCCTTGGCACTTATTTTATTTAGCAACAAGAAAATATATTCCAAAGCCCTGCTATGCTAAACTGCTCATGGAACACTCCTTGCAGAAATGACTGATTCTCAGGTGTTTAAAAGCAAGAAAATGCACAAATCAACATTAAACTGTTGCCATTGTATGCAAAGCTGTGAAGTTAGCCACACTTTAAAGCTGGAGCTTTAAATTATCAACTTCCTGGAGAAAACAAACTTCACCCAGTCTATGAAGAACCTTCTGCCTAAAAATGCATATAGATGAAATAAAGGTGTTCCTATTCTGCCTTCTGCTGTTTATGCTTATCTCGATTTATGGCAGTATAAAACAGCACAAATTAAAAAAAAAACAGAGACGTGTTTTCAAATGTGTAAGACATTTAACTGAGTTTAAGTCAGGTGTTAAAAAGAAATTCAACTGTTCCAAAAGCATGTATTACTCCCACAATAAAAAAGGGACTATGAAGTTAGATTTCCGAGCCGGAAATCAAATTTTCCTTAAAAAATTGTGCTCTAAAAGTAACCCTTTTACCAAAAATCTAGCATTTATCATAAACCTTCCAAAGAATATGGAAAGTCAGAATGCTCATAAATAAATTTGTGGCAATAAGTGAGCCAGATTTTATCAAAAAGATGAATTTTACATTTGGTATGAAGTTACTTCTAAAGGTTTTCAGTACCAGAACCAGGTGAATAATTGATAATCCATCTCAGGTCTCCTCATTATGAAGAAAAAGATCTAGTTTATATGAGATGCATGAGATGTTCTAATTATCATTAGAAAGACAACCATTTATCTCTGCTGTGAACTACTTCCAGATTCCTTTGACAGACCCTCTCCTGCTATACTTGTCGAAAATAGCTGCTGGGGACCTTGCAGTTTTCAGCTGTTTGGTAGGCAGCTCACTGGATCAGAAAAAATAGATGACTTGGATTAATTTGACCTCAGTACTGGCATAATTCCTTTTTAAGGGGGAAAAAACACCCCACCTTAATACTACCAAAATCATAATAGAATATCATAACATTTATGCTAGTGACCATCCTTCTGAGTGAAGGGAAACATTTCTTCAGATCTCACTTTTGATCCAGGATACAGCATTATTAAAAAAAAAAACCTTGTTTGCCTCCTTGCTACTTTATTCACATTTAAACTTTTGACAACATATAAAAATATTTCACGAATTTGATATAAATTACAAATCATTTTATCTATCCCAGAACCATACTTCTAGTGATGGTTTCAAAAAAAGTTAGTCCCATTCTATTTAGCACAATTGTTGTCTGAAGAAACAAAAGCCTAAGACAGAGAATATAAAAGGAAAAAAAAAAAAGGGGGGGGGGGGAGGGGGGAACCCAACAACCTACTTTTAAGCTATGTTTTCTTAACAGGAGCCACAGTCAGGACATAACATTAGTTTTTCAAGAAAGCAGTAAAGAATGTTTACCTGTCATATACTTCTCTGCTAGGAAAAGTACATATCAGCATGAGGCTACACACATTTGGAAAAATCCTTTGCTTTGGTAACAGAAAACATTGTTAGGTCAGCAAATATGCTTAGTCTTTTACTCTCCTGAGAAGAGCTGCAGTGACTCCAATACAGGAGACTGAGAAGGGAGAATTTCACTGTTTAACTCAACCAACTGAAACATGCAGACACTTAACAGAGAAAACATGATGGATATTATCAGCTACTGCAATCTCCCTACACACTTTTATTACTTTCTGTAACCTCTCTGGAGACTTAGAGAAAATCCTACATTTAAACATGAAACAGGAATTTGGGGCCCAATACCTCTAAGGAGATCATAATTTACTGCATAAGAATAAATAAGAAGTTGAAGGTTTTCTAAGAACAAATCTCACATTATCCCCTTTCATCTTTTCTAATCCAGTTAAATCAAGCTGCAGTTATTCTACAAGCAATTTTTGACTCAAAACTTCAGGCAAGTGTGATATCTTATTAAGTACCATACAGAGCAGCAGGTAAGATTCCTCTACAGCAAGACTGTGTTCTCTTATTCTATAATTGGTAAAATAATTCTTAATTACACTATATACATATAAATTTCGAGCCTTTAATTGCTATGTATATATTTTATACTTGGGTATAACATCTATTTCTTTCCATTTGACTGAAAAATGTGTACAAAAGGCAGTAAAAAACATTCCTGACACAAATCTAGGAAGAATACCTCTATTACAAAACCCTAAAATCATTTAAGAATTCTGTTACTTCTGTTGTGAACTGCTGGGAAGTCAAGACTGAGTAATTAGCACTAAATTCACCACAGAGTAAAGTAGCAGCCTCTATAAATGAATTTGTGATCTAATGTAAAATACTCGCATTCAGGTTTCTTTCCAACCACCCAAGGGCTGGCCTACTGGAAGTTTCATCAGAAATAAAGGAAACAGTGAATTAACAAATCAAGCTCACTGGCTATCTAATGTAATTTGTTGTCTTTTCAACATCCACATGGCTTGTGTATTAATTTTCAATTAAGGACATAGCCAAACACAAACCATATTCGTACTTAAGAAAACAATTTTTCCATTTCATCCATTGCTCCACAGAATCCTGAGGTTTTTTAGATGGTCAGTTAGACAGCTACATCAATTAAGATTGCAGCACTGTCTTTTGCTCCTTTGACTTGACAAAGGCCAAACTGATGCAAAGGCAATAATGCCAAAGAAAATACAACTACAGTGTGAGGAGTGCATCTGTCTTCCCTTTTGAGGCAGCAGCAGGTTTGTATCTACTGATTTTGGTGTGTTCAAAACAAAAATTCACTTAAAACCACCAAAAAGTTTGGGAAAAGCATTTTGTATTGTGAAACTTGTACAGTGACACTTCCTTCTACACCTTCTCCTAGATGACTTGTGAAGATAGTTTATATCTCCACGTGCTTTCATTTCACGCTTATTTTTCCATTGCTAATCTAAAAAGTGAAGTAAAACATATGCAGTGAAAATGAGTGCATTCACATTTTGCTCTAAAATAGGAAATAAGCATGGATTGAAGTCTTGTAGAAGAGCAAACATGTCACAAGAACCCATAATTTGCTTTTACTTTTATAAACTTTTTTCCAAGAAAGGATAAAGTTAGATATCTACTTGATTAGCAATTGCTCTAGTATTGCTGTGCCTTTAATTTCAATTACAATATCTGTTTGGCTGAGAATCTTTTTCATTTTTTAGATTCTGAAAGGGCATATTCAGAGGATAAAGACATGAAAGCACGTTACTGAAGTTTCCAAATATTTTGAAATTTCACTGTAGAGATACTAAATGTCACCGTCTTTTAATAACACATACTTACAACTGACACTCCTTTTAGCAGTGTATTTACTGAAGTTAGGCCTTAAGACAAAAAAAGGCAATTAAGAAATACCAGTCTATATCAAGGATATATATTGTGTTTCAAGACACGACTTTAAAATGCTCAAGTATGCCCTCCTATTAAGTGCATATTATTAAGTCCTAAAAATAAGAACGTGTAACACTGAAAAATCCAATAGGTTCTTACAATAAATAGGGCTTATCATGCAAAGTATAACTCTTTTCAAATATAACAATTTATGGTGAAGAGTAAGCAGTACAGAATACTGTATCAACAGAACTCTAAGTTCCCTCTAGAATATACCATGCAATAGGATAAGTTGGATATAAATGCTACATCCAGAAAATACATATAATACAGGCTGTTAATCACAAGTTTCAGATTTAATGTTAAGTTCACAAGGGAAATTGTAAAAACAAAGAGTCATTAGTTAGAAAATACCTAAAGATGAAAAACAATGCCATGAAAGTAGTAGAAAAGCATTTGTACTTTGTTAACATGTATCAGAGTATACAGAAAAATCAAAAATGGGCAGTTCAATTTGCTACGGCAGTTTTCAACGTGAAAGAAATCATATATCCAAAACCAGTTCAGTAAAGTTATGGAAAGATGGGGGATTCCCAAGTCTTTTAAAACTAAGGGACCATAACAACATAAGAATTGGCAGGTGGAAAGAGGGAGGTAGTGTTTGCACACCCAAGTTGTCAGTAAATATTCTTCTCACCTCACAGCTTTTCAGGAGAACGAGAAAAAAGAGGGAGAATTTTACAAAATCTGTAATTACATAACTGCTTTAAAGCACTTCTCAAACTCAAAGCCTGTATCTTGTTGACTAGCACAGAGACCAACTGCTTTAGAGAAACAAGTGTCTTGAGCATCACAGGAAGGAGTAGAGAAATCCTCACTTCTCTTTCTCATTTGTGAACCTGCGCAAATACAGTATCTGGAGGAACAAGATGTGCAGATCCAAAATGGTGTTTCTGTTCATGTCTGCTTTGGGTCTGACTTGCAGGACTGCAGAAAAAAGTGTTACAGTTGCCTGTTCTATGCCAAGAGTGCATCAGACTACACTTAGGAGAAGCTTCTCTCCAAAACCCAGCTTCATGGAAACACATAGCAGTCCTTCGAAACTTGCAGGTTCTTAGCCTGACTCTCGAAACTCACTGATCACCAATCCATACAGCTCATCACAGAAGAATATAATGTTTGCAACACTGGTGAAAAACATGAGTAACTTAGCAGTGTTTGTTTGTTTTAAAGAGGATTTTTTTTTCAACTTACTATTTTTTTCTTAGACATTAAACTGGGATCAATTGGATAAATATCATCTGCTTGGCATCTCTATTCTTTTGTCCTTCTCTTATCATTTCTCAACTTGGCTTCAAATTCCTGATTTTTGTCTCTTTTCTTACATGTGAATCTGGATTAACTGGAGCTAATACTAACAGTAATCACCTTTACTACACTACCTTCACACTGCAATGACCTTTCATGTTATTTCATTTTAATTTTCTAATTCTGCGAGCTATGAGGAGTGTCAAGTGTCATCCTAAACAATTAAAATTTAGCTGGGTCCTCCCAAAGTTATGTAAATCAGATCAAAATCTGGCTTTTTGTTCTTTAGAGTTCTTCAATTAGCAATAAATCTAGATTGTTTTTCAGGACTTGTAAAAAGTTTTGAAGAACATCACAGATCAACAATATTAATCAAGATTTATATGTAATTCAACAGGAAGTTTTACACTTAAAACACATACTACAAAATCACACCATTTTTGATTTAAATTGTTATAATTAAATGCTATGGCTGCTAACAAGCCAATTGAAATTGTGTGAAGAAAATCTCAGCATGTGGCTGGCTGCTCCAAGTGTTTGCATCTGAATGCTATAGGCAGTTTTAAACCTACAATGAATTCTTTAATACAATGGTTATGTTCCTGGCCTCACTGCCCATGCACAGTAAGGAAACACTTCCTGCTTACTCATAAACAGTCTACTTGAATCATAATAGAAACCTACATGAAACCAGTCAGAGATGAGAGAGAAAATGGCAATGACAGAGAAAGCTTACCTGACTAATTAATGCCTCTTTGTGGTGCTTGGAAATCTGTATCTTCAAATACCCACTCCTACTCAGCCTACACACTTGTCTTCTCATGGCTCAGATAGTTCTCCTTGTTAGTAAAAGGCATAAAACTAAAACAGTACATTTACTTTAAATGTTATTGCATAACTACAGTGTAAAATAAATATGTCAGCATATGTCAGCATCTCATCTGAAAGCATCACCTTTTTTTTAAAGCAGCGAGTGGGACTCCAAGATGAACTTTGGCTAATGAGTGCAGGAAATCTTGTTATTTCAGTATGACAGGCCAGGGTCATGGCTTGAGTTAAGATTTTTAAATCAAGTTGAGCACTCAGGTAAAGCACCTGAAGACCAAATTATAAGTAAAGCCTGACTTGCACAGTTCCTGCAGTTTCAGCATAGTTTCTCTTGCTGTCATTGGATTTTCTGTTTTATTTTGTTCCTTGCTGGAATACCTGTATCATCATCTGTAGCTACAATCATTTGAAATATGTATTCTCCAGAATATCTTTAGTATTTTCATGCCTACAAAACTTCACAATGCTATTTATAAATATATTACTTTGTAATCAATATAAGTCATAAAGATCAAATCTAGCCCTTATGGCCTCTGAGAGAAACAAAAAGAAATCTCCAGGCTATGTTCAAATGAACTCCAAGCGAACTTGGTGGCATTTGTTTTAAAAAAAAAATTGTAAGAAACATTAAAAGCAACCCTTTGTTCAAGGAAGTTATACTGAAGCATGTCTAAAATTTAATCTGAAATCACAGTGTTTATTACTGATTCTACCTAAAATTTGCTTAGTAAATGAAGTCACGATTACTTAAGGAAAATATTTTAAAACAAACCATGTTTTTTTCTTACTTGATTTTAAATACTTATTTGATTCGAGTCAGGCAACCAATAGTCATAGACATTCTCACAATTTCCATACTGTGGGGAAAGCAAAGAATGCCTATTTAAGCTCACTATTAGTTTGTGATGATGACTCAGTGAATGCTCAGATTAAAAAAAAATAAAAGCAACTTCTAAAGAATCAATTACTTCAGCATATAAACTCACTTGACGTCGAGAGACTTGATGAGATAGAGAGGAATACAAGTATATGTCTTTCTCACACTTTTAGTCCTAACACTCATCAAATGGCTCATAAATGCAACAAGTGGCTTAATTAAAAACTCTGCTTTGACCCCACAGTTACACAGTTTATACAAACAGAAATGAGGGCTGGGCTCACACTCTGTAGGGAACTTCTCAGAAGTCACACATCATCTAGCTCAGTAGATCAAAGTTTGATGGTCATACCCTGAGCACACTCTAGTAGTGTGAGACGCCAAATACAAATTCTTTGAAACCAACTGATACCACTCTGATGACCTGCAAGATTAGAGAACCAATCTGTAACTTCTACAAGTACAGAAACTAATCCAAGAGTTTGAGGCACAAGGGACATGTATTGTAGACTCCTAACAGTGAGGCTTAACAAGGGTTGAGAAGTTTCAAAAACAGGATCTTTGCTTCATACCCAACCATAGCTTTTTGACACATGTGATTCCAGAAGGAAATAACCAGAAAATCTAGGTGACTCTTCATGTCCTTAGATGGCCATGACTGCTGTGTAATTTTTAAACACAAATTAGTATTTTGTTGGATGGATCTCTTTTTTGAGAACCTAATATTCTTCATAACCCACCAATACTCAGATTATGCTTTTCTTAGTGAAAATAGTATTAGCTAAAAGCATACCATTCATATAAATACAAAAATTGTTGCTCCTAAGCATCCCTTGCTTGCATAAAGAAAATGCAGTGCAATCTAAGTCCATGCTCAACTCATTTCCTGTCAGGCTCCTCTGTCATTCAGTAATGATGTTCAAAAGTGGTGTTATTCCTCATAAGGCCTTACTTTAATATATAGTTAAATCACATGATAAAAAATATAATTTCCCAATTTCTCTGGTGCTCTCACATGAGAAGTTATACTTTACAGAAGTGTAACTACTGCATCTTTACAACACTGCTTCTCAGAGTTCCAGCTTCATGACTAAGAAGCCAAAACAGAGAAAATTAGGAATTATCCCCCATGTTAGTTTTTTCAGATAACTTAACATCACATTTTTCAGGTGCTCCAATAATACTTTGAACAGTTTCATTTACATTTATGAGGACTCAGCACTGCTACCTATTTTGCATGTGGCATCACAAAGTAGGTACTCAAAACATGAGGCACACACACAAGAAATGACCTTTTAATATTTTGATTGAAGTGGCTTTTCCAAAACCATAAGGGAACTGTGTGGCAGATGCAGGAAGAGATTCCTGTCTGGCATTCAACTTCTATAAAAAGGAAGCCATATTCCTGCAACTTCTTACCTCTTTCACTTCTTTTTACATTCTGAATCAAATGAATTAGGAATTTGATAGACAACAGCCTGGTTCAGAAGGCAGACTAAATGTCCTCCTATTGATCAGTCAAGTCTAATCCTGCATGCTTCAGGAAGGTGATACAGCAGAAAGATATTACCTGTTTTAAAAATATCACAATGTGTATGAATTAGAGGTTCTACAGTAAAGTTGGTGGTGAGTTCCCATATTGGGGTTGTTCTTATTTATTGTAGCATTTCTAGAAATCAAATTTCAAGCATGGAAAAACCCTAAACATTTGAATTGGTGTGGTTAGACAATCTCTTATCTAGGTCTCAAGCCAAACTGGCAACTTTGGGTTCACAAAATTCATAAAGGACTTGGGGAACATGTAGCAACAGGTGAAAACATGCACTGTGTAGGACTCCAGTTCTCTTTAGTAAGAGCCAGTTTCTTCCCACTAACCTTAAAAACAGGGAATGGAAAAGAGCATATCTATGACACTGCCACCAACTTTCTGCTCGGGTCTCTTGGAGAAAGAACTAACTCTCTAAAATGGAGCAGAAGAGCTCCCAGGAAAAACCTAGTCATCAGAATATATTAGTATGGTAAAAAAAACCCCTTATTTCTGAAAACTTTTTATCTCCCATGAGTAGATCGTTTTATCAGAAATGTTTCCAATGTACTTGAGATTTAAGCAGACAACCAGTACTGGGAATTCTGTAAAACTAAAGGCAAGCAAAAACAAAACCTCATAACAGAAATTACTGAGCTACTCCTTTACTATTACTTTTCTTATCTAGACAGTAGTTGTATATTAAATGTGTGTACAGAAAATAATGTCATTAATGTAAACATACAGGTTTTTTCAAGACTTCTCCACTGTAAGCTCTCCACAAGTTGTAACAGAGGCAGGCCACGCACAGACATGGCACAGTCATGGACCAGATTTCACTACAGCCAAAATTTAAAACACACTTCCTATTACAATACTCCTCATACCAAAGTACAAGCACTGCTTCATTTTGACACTTTCCTGGATGACATCTGGATATAGAACTCTCGTACTACATATATCCTGCATAATTGTGTGTACGTGAAAAATCACATACTACAAACAGTACTGGAATTGGATTTTCCATTTTACTTCTCCAAAATGTGTTCCATTTCTTAATCCATTCCCCTTTAGAACAGAATCCACTTTTTTAAAATTCCCACAGGCAAAAAGCTTGAAAACATTTGTAATTTAGTATAAGAGAGCTACTCTTGACAAAATTAAAGGCTTGGGCAAGGCTGGTGATGTGATGGTTTTTCATTGCACAAAATTCAAAAATTGGAATAAAAATTTGCCTTGAAACACCAAAGCCAGGCAGCACATGTTTTCAACTTAGCAAGAGAGGCATGAATACAGCAGAATTTCTGATTCAAATTACAGTTTTATTTTAAATGTGTTCATCCAGTTGTTTCACTTTCAATGAACTGATTACTTTTTAAATGTAAAAACATTCCATTGTAAGATTTCCAACCAGTTTTAGTACTTATTTAATAGACACATGCAAAATTTAATTCCTCTCTCTTCCTCCTAGCTTGTTAGGAGTTACTTCCAGACATATCATATTACCTCAGACCTTCAATCAGCTGCTTTTCAGTTGCAGAAACCTCTACATGTAAAAAACCTCCCTACAGTATTATGAACATGAATATAATTTCATTTGTCTTGGGACAGCCCTCAATACACCCCAAAAGTGTATTTCAACAAAGAATAACAATTAAAATATGGTCCTATTAAAAAGAAATAAATCAAACAAAATAACCCCCAACCAAAGTCAAATCCAAACCAGCACCAAAACCCACAAATTAAAAAACAAACAAACAAAACAAAAACAAACAAACAAAAAACCAACCAAAAAAAACCCCAAAAACAAACCAACACCAAAACAAAAACACCCTACACATTTTATAACTTTTGCTGTTTTATATGTTCACAATATTGAATCTAGAAGCTTTTACCAGATGCTAGGAAATTTTTTGCCAGGATGAATATGAAATGACTTCCAAAATAAGAGGCAATCTGAAGGTAAATAAAAAAATTAACTACCACCTTCATAAGTTTCCATAAATAGTAAACTTAAAACATCAAATAATTGGCAGCTATCAGATATTTCAATACTCAATTCACTGTAACTTTTTTTTCTGATGATATTCAGAGAAATGGTTAAAGGAACTGTAATAGTCTTCTGGGACAGGAAGACTAAGGTTTCAGTAAAAAAATGTTAAATTAATTTTTATAGTGGTGCAAAGTCAGGGAAGGGTTGTTAAGGGATGGCCTCTTGCCACAGGGTGGAGTTTTGTTATGGTATCCTTTTAGAGTCTGCAGGTGTTTGGCAGGAGCTGAAATCAAGGCCAGCTGTGGTATTTCAGCTCCGATATTTCCCTCCCCATATTTCTCAGAAGTGATGCATCAGGATGATGTCTTACACCTGATGTACTCAACTTGTGTGGTACGATTGTAACTATTGGGGGAGCACGGGGGAAGTGCCACTGCATGGTTTTCGTTTTATTTTCAGCTGACAACATTCATATAGTAAAACTCATCAACGTGAATGGATTTAATATAGTAAAACACCAGATTACAATTTATTAAACTATTTAATTAAATTAAGAACACTGTATAAAAGAATGTTGAAAGAAATTACAGTGCAAAAAAGGGGGAGGCAATGTTCTAAAGAAAAAAAAAAAACCAAACATTCAGTTGCCTCACTTCACCAGCAAAGATCTTTGCTCTTGCATACTTAGCTGCAGTACAGTGAGTACCTGTTTGTGTTTTGTTTTATCTTTTGGGAGAATTTGAACAGTTTCTATTAAAAAATGGTATTCTCTTTTAAGTTTGTTTTGTTTGGAAAGCTTCAAACCACATTGTATTTCATACACATATTCCCCAGTGTATGTTAAATGGGACCATACTGAGGTCACTCCTAAGACTTTCAAATGTTTTAAGAATTCTTTTAATGTTTGTACTATCTTGGCCTGGTTAAAAGAGCACATTTTTTGAAAATAGTTTTCAAAAGTTTCACTATATAAATTTTCATTAAAATAGTCTATGCTGTTCTGTTCAGCTTTTGTAAGAACTTTCACAAACATTCCTTTCTCCCTTACATTTTTCAGAAATTTGTTCCCTTAACTAGTCAATCTCCTTTTTCTCTCAGCCATTTTATCCATATATGCACAAGTACATGCACACATCTCTCCACAGACTGATTGACTTACCAGTACAAACGCCTGTGGTATCCATTTTTACCTCACAAATGAATAAGAGATTATAATCAGTGGGAAAAGTGGACGTTTCACTCCATTCGTGGAAAAAGAGTATCACCTGGCACTCCAACTTAGTAAGAAATTTCCTGGTTTTTGGCAGCTCACTATGAGTATGACTGAAGCTGTTAATGATATTAGTGAAATGTCCTGGGATCAAAAAAAATGTGTTGTTTTATCTCACTTTATAGAAGGAGTTATAGAAGCCACTCTCAGCCTTTAGAGCTCTGTGGTCCTTTTAGTTAAACTAAAATTTGAAAACAGAACCCGTCTGTAGCAAATTGAGTTCCATTAGACCATTACAATCATCTCCTGTCTTTCCCCTTACTTCCTCACACTTCTAGCCATCCCTTGCATTATTCCATCTCCCTCCTGGGATTTCTGTCTTCATCTGGTAGCAGCCTAGAGCATTAACAGCTGAGCTGATATCCATGCAATGCATCTTGGTCACTAACAGTGCAAGACTACACTTACAATGAAAGGTGTTTGCATTATGGATATAAAATCCAAAGATCAAAGAGGAAGATACAACAATAAATGAAGCAAATAAAATATTTAGATCCAATCCTGACAGTATACACAAAATGGAAGATGCTAGCAAAGCCTATGTATTATGTATTAGAATTAGATAAGAGTTGAGCTAAATTGATGTTTTGATGGGTTTGATGTTTTTCTGGACTCTTCACAATGGTTGAAAGCAAATGGCAGTAAGAAACAGAAAACTGTGCTATGTTCAAACAGTGCTATGTAAAATTAAAGAGTTTAACATGTCATACAGTATCAGTATGCATGATTATCATATGCAAATTGACTGACATCTTTCTTAGAACTGTATTTTCTGATCTAAACTGAGTCTGAGAAAACCACATCATAATGGGAGCACTGGAAAGAATTATTACGAAGTTTTCATACTTGACGAAAATCTGGGTTCAGGTTTACACATAAGAAAATGGATGGACTGATGAATAGGTGGATAAGGAGTTGGTTGGATAGTTACATCTGGAGGGTATGGGTCAATGTCTCAGTGAGACATGACACCAGTGACAAGTGGTGTCCCCCAGGGGAGCTTACTGGGACCAGTGCTATTTAATGCCTTCATCAATGACAAAGGGACCAAGTGCACCCTCAGCAAGTGTGCAAATGACACCAAACTGAGTGGTGCAGTTGACACACCTGAAGGAAGGGATGCCATCCACTGGGACTCACATATGCTTGAGAAGTGAGCCGATAGGAACATCATAAAGTTGAACAAAGCCAAGTCCAAAGTTCTACACGAGGGTCAAAGCAACCCTCAGGATCAATATGGGCTGGGGCACAAGAAGATTGAGAGCAGCCCTGCTGAGAACAAATACAGGGAGTTGGTGGATGAGAGGCTGGACATGAGCCAGAATTGTTTGCTTGCATTCCAGAAAGCAAAACGTGTCAAAGGAAGTGTGACCAGCCCATCAAGAAAGAGATCCTCCCCTTCTATTATGCTCTCATAAGATCCCACCTGGAGTATTGTGTCCAGCTCTAGGGTCCATAGTATAGGAAGAAGCAAGTTGGATGAGTCCAGAGGAGTGCAGTGAAGATGATCAGAGGACTGGGTAGAAAAATGAGGAAAGGCTGAGAGAACTAGGAATGTTCATTCTGGAAAAGAGAAGGTTCTGGGGATTCCCTGTTGTGGTCTTTCAGTACTTAAAAGGAGACTATAAGAATTTTTTAGCAGGGCCTGTTGTGATAGGACAAGGGTTAATGATTCCAAATGGAAAAAAGGTCAGTTTAGATTAGCTATATTAAAGTTTTTTACAATGATGGTCAGAAAACACTGGAACAGGTTGCCCAGATAGGTGTAAATGCCCTATCTCTGACAATATTCGAGATCAGGCTGGATGGGTCTTCTGTGCAACATGATCTTGTTGAAGATACCACTGCAGATTGCAGGGTTAGTGGAGTGGATCACTCAAAGGTCCTTTCCAACTCAAAATATTTTATGATTCTATGAAAAGTCTTATTGTGATTAGAGTCTGTTCTTGTTGGTGGGTTCTGGTTTTCTCCTATTATACCTGGAACTTCATAGTGCAGAGGATACCTAGTTTACAGCCTCTCAGATGATAAACTTCTTCCCCAGTCAATCTCAGTCTTTTTTTTCCCTGCTTCCTTTGACCTGAAAATAACTGTGAGAAAATGCTTCTTTCAGTAAGGAAATAAAGGTATAACATGTAGCTATGCACAAATATTGGCATTAAATCTCCAGTAGCAACGTCTGGGTGTCACATATTTCAGAGAAGGGTGTAGAGAAGGCTTTAAAGCAGTTTCATGAGGAAGAGATAAGCATGTCCCTTTACAGGAAAATATTTCAAAAAACATGCCATATCTAACTGCAAAGCACCATGAAACCTTTTATAGATAGGCTAACTATGCCAATTAATAACCTGACACATATATATAAATAGCACATATAATTATAATAATATAGATGTGAAAAAATTATTTAGGTGAATTCTAACATGAGCAAGGTATAACCCAAGATGCTCTCTTTCCAGTTTGGGAGGTAATAGCCCATTACATATAATGTTTTAAAAACAGTCTCATTCAGAGTAGACTCAACTTCTTAAAATTCGCAGCATCAAAAAAAGCACACAATATTTTTCCAATGTTGCCCCAAGTAGAGCCAAGTCTGAGTAAAATACTCTTGCTGTATGTTCTTCAAAGCCCAACCTTAATCCCTGTGAAAGTTATGAAGTGAAAAATTTGGCCCATGCATACTTTACGGTATGAGACTATATCATTTTAAGAAGAAAGAGTGTATTTATTTAATTTAAAAAAAAAAAGGATTTTTTCCCAGCAGCCGCCTAACAAATATTATTTTATGCCTCTAAAATATAATCATATTTATAACAAACTTACTTATTATAAACATATTCTTTTACAACAGGGATTGCTTTGCCTGCTCTTATTTTTCTAATGTTACACTTGCAACAAACACTTCTGACAGCAGACACAGAAATGTACAAAATCAGAAGAAAAAAACAAAACAGCCAATGATCAACCATTTTTTCTTGTGATTCTCTTTGGTAAAAATCAATTTAGAGGAGATTCAAACACTAGAATAGCCATAAAATACTCAGTTACAGTACTTGAGACAGTATAATTCAGTTTATCTTGGGCCCTTAAACCCATCCTAAGCCAGAGAGTAAAAAAGCAGGGGAGGCATCAAGGAATATGAAGGTAATATAACTCCACATATACTAAAATATAAAAATATTGTTTATAATTTAACATAGGTGTAATCCAGTGTAATATTTAACATTTAAAATGGATACATAGATGAACTATTTTCAGCTATTGAAACCATCACGCCAAGAAAATGTTAAGATTCTTTCTTTATATGGATCTTGTGCTTCATTTTTCTTTTTCCAGTCAAAATGTTACCAATTTTTTTCAAACAGAATTGATTTTGGTTATCCATACTCCATACAAAAAATTAGTTCTTTTGGGGCCCCAAAAAAGGTGCTTTTCTGCATATTTATGCAATAAAACACAATTACATTTTATATTACATTTTCTTTCTTTGGTTTACCAGCCAGTTTTGAAACACAGACTCTCCATCTGAGACATGGAATACCTATGGTTTAATTTGTTGTGATAAAATCTGAGTTCCCAAGCATATAATTCTTTTAAAGATCTGTATTTATTTCTTAATATGACATGTTATTGGCTGAAACTCAATCCATCATGAGCCTCTCAAATCCCATTTTAAAGTAGCCAAAATCAGGTCTGAGTGGCAGGAGGAGTGACCATTACTCAGCATTCACAAAACACCTGTAATAATGTGCAGCAGAGACTCGGTGAAGACCAACCTGAGGATCTGAGAACACTTGCTGCATGTTGTTGATCGGGCCATATGGAACCCCACTCCCTTCAAAGAGCTGCAACCACTCGAGCGTCACTTTTTCTGAAAACCTAAGAGCAAATAAGAATGAATGTGGTTTCAACACTCTACTTTCAGGTTCTAAGGAATGTACAGCATGTCTCTTTCCTCTCTCACTGCTTCCATACTCCTCTCTGCTGATTTCTTCCCAGTCAAATAATAACAAAAATGTACTACCTATGTTCTTCAGAAATGCAAAACCCAAAGACATAGGGGAAAAAATATCTCTGAAGTGACTTCTGCTGCCATGTGATCATCTGAAGCAATGCAGAAATTATGTAAAGCTAAATTTATCATCAGTTTCAAATAAGGATCAATGGGTTTTCTCCTTTACTTAGTTATACTAATGTGTTTCACATTTGTTTTCCATTACGTACATATTTAACAACAAAAAGATACAGTTCAAACACCATACAATACTGCTCATTAAAAGCTGATGTAAAGCACCATCAAAAACATGTGTCAGGATTAAACCCCACATTTTTAGGTCTGATAACAAGGCTGATCACATATTTATTTACTGTATGGTTGTACAACTTATCCTAAGGACACCCAGTTCAGCATATATACACAGTGCCTGTGGGCTGGTGAACAGGTTGCTCCAGGTCTTTGTATCACATGCAAAAAAGTTCATTTTATTTCTTTCTACATATTCAGTTTCATAACTAGTAACACCACTCTATTTCGGCTGTTTTGTTACACTTTCTTTCCTCATCTGCCTAGTAAAGCTGCATACAAATAAACTCATCCCTTTTCCAGCTTTGCTCATCAGCATCTTCTTGTGCAGTTCTTTCGTGTCGACTGCAAAAATAGTATTTTAAATTTCAGGCAGATAAATACCACAGAGGTCTACCAGCTTATTAGAAACCAAAGACTGACTTCATGATATACCCAACACTGAAAAGGAATTAGATGTGATTTAAAGACCTGATGGAAATGAAATTATTAGAAACCTTTAAAAGGAACACTTAATTACTGGTATTCTATAGCTACCAGTTTGCTGTTCCTTAAAGGTAATTTGGAACAATGTCAGCAACATTCAGCTTTACTTTTAGCACAAAATATGGGTGACCCTTTCTCAGAGCTAGAAGCTTTATTCCTGAAGCCAACGAATAATTCTAGAAGAAACGGAAGGAGCAATAAAAAAAAAATCAAAACAAAAGGCCTTAAAAGCGTAAAATGTACTATAAAATGAGGCATGGCTCATGAAGAAATGAAGCATAATGCAGCATAGCTTCTAAACAATGCAGATATAAGGATATTGCACAGTCTAATTATATGTAACATAATTCATTTAATATTATAGTGATTTCATGGTAAAGATGTAGTCAGCCATAAAGACAGATCTGCTGTTGGGCCCACCTAGGGTCTATCTAATTTAGCACTCTGTTGTAGACATACCTAGAACCAGGTACATTGCAGGAAACTGAGGAAAAAGGTAACTCAAGAGAGGCAGATAACCTTCCTTCCTCAGTGATTGCAGCTATTAAGAAACCATTATTTTAGTCTAAAATACAATTTGTATTTCCCTTCAGTACTCTCCATTCAACAACAATTCTCATAATCTGTATATTCTTTTTACGTGTAGCCTTCTATTATTAAGGATTGGAGCTCAAACTACTGCACAATGTAAATAAGATTCACATGAAAAACTGTTTCCCTTCAGTTACAGATGCTGTTTATATGAAACTATGCTGTTCCCTGCTAGCAACAGAGATGCTTCATATTTCATGGCCCACTAAATCCTTTGTTATAAATGTAAAGCCTGTTTCAGCTACTACTTTTTGACACTTCAAATTCTATTATCTCCTTTCTAATGAGACAGGACAGCTGCAAGAGGAATCTTGGACTCAACTTCATAGCTGTGGTGCTGAAGACCATCACTAAGAAATTATTGCAATTCTCAGTGTATGTATCCCATTCAATTGATCTGTTAGTAATCAGTAAGTCCTGTTATGTTCCTGCACTTTTTTTAAAAAAAGAGATTATAAATAGCTTCCTGAGTCTAAAAAACCAAAACTTTGCATTTAAAGGATAGCCTGAAAATGAAGTTTTTTCAACAGGAGTGTCTATAATCTATACCTGCATAACCAGTAGACTACTTCCTGATGTTGTGGTAAATCTGAATAATTTTCAAGAATATATTCTTCCTCAGTTATACCATTGGGACTGACTCACTATATAGTGGAGTTGTATATGTATGTTGCAGAGCCTATGTATAAGTTAAGCGAAATTTCCATGATTCTATATGAATTTCTACAATTTTTGGTTGTGCTTAGTTTTTTTCCTTACTATGTAACTGGAAAAAAAAACCCAAACAAACACAATTTTGTAGAAAACAAGAGATTATCTATTATCCTCAGGGACACACACAGCATTTCCTCTTGAAACTGAAGCTCTGTCTCTAACTCTGATGTAGAATAGCTTCCTTTATTTGTGTTAAAAAGAGGCTGTTGAGAGCATATTGTTAAGCAAACTGTTTAAAACAAAAACAGAACATCACCACTGCCAATAAAGGTCTAGTATTCAGATTTTGAGAGCAACAGCATGCAGCTATTCAGCTCATTCAACTGTTTTATGTATTGAAACATCTGCTGTACATCATTAAGAGAGAAATACTCTTTCAAAATCTGATAAAAAATACGAAATGAATAAAAAAAATGTTAATTTTTACCTCTGATGTCAGCTGTGCAAACTCCAATTTTATTTTTTTCCTTACCAACCTGTACGTATTATTTTCCCCACCAAATACAATTTGTGATAGTACTTAGACAAATAAATACTATAACCTTTACCTAAAGTGAAGAGCTAATGTTTAGGTTGTTAAGTATCCATTAACAACATGCTAGGCACTCCAAAATAACCCTCAGCAAAAACTTCCAAGAAGTAGAAGATTAACTTTCTCTCTCCTGAAAATGGAATTTCTGTCAGCAGGAATTTAGAAGGTCTGGCCAATCCTTTTTCTCTTAACACATTTTAAAATGCATTCCTATGCTTTTTCATTGTTTTTCATAAATATCCTACTTTGTATATTTTTCAGTTAAGAAAAAGAAATTTACTTTCTTTATATATACATATACATAAATAAAATCACTGTGATGGAAACACATACAAGGCTAAACAATGCTTCCTCTCCAAACCTGAGCTAGTAAGAAAAAAAAAACAATACAAGACTGCAAAGCATCCGAACTCTGAAACACGACACACACAAGAGGATTTTTCTCAGAGATACTCAGTGACTGCAGGAGAGCTCGACACTGCTCACACTAGAGCATCATACATTGTCAGATGGGTCCCTTTTCCTTTAAAGGGAAGGGCTCCTTTTCCTTTATATATATATATAAATATATAAAATTACATAAATGCCTGTGATTACCTGTGATTTATCTGCAGAAAAGTTTTAAACCTGTAGCTTAGCTTTCTGCAATTACTAACAGTATTTTAGAAGTTCAAAAGGATTTGCTTTTTACTGTAGTACTTTGTGGTATGAACCTCAAATTCAGGCTCTTTCTGAAGGCACCTCTGAGAAAGGAAGGATATGTACCCCAATTAAGAACAAACCTATTGCTAGGACATTTGCTGCAAAGCCTGAACTGAAGCTTATTTCCTGAAGAGGTCAAAGTCTCCATAATGTCTTATTTGCATTTTAAGCAATACTCTAAGCCTCCTCTGCACTGAATTATACAGCACTCAGTACTGGACTTGCAGTATTGAAATAAGGCATCAATTTCCATTTAACATTTAACATTAAATATATTTCATGCTTTAAAACATATTAAGAATATTTAAGTGTGGCATAAGCTGAAATAATTGAAATTGGAAGAACTCCAACTAAATATATTTTTCTTCAATTAGTAAATCTAGCAGGCTTCCTTAAATGAAAACATCTAAATTTAAACTATACACTCAGCAAATTAATCAAAAAACATTACAGCACAAAATAAGAAAAAACCTCCAAAGGGAAAAAAAAAATTTACACCTTGTTTTCTTACATAAATTAAAAGTGTAGTTTTGCTTCTTAAAAAGCATGATCTACATTCCTCTGTTTTCTAACTAATTCTAATTAAAAAAAAAAGTAAGAAATGGATCTTTACATGTAAAACAAAAAAAAAGAATGACTGCTTGACTTGTGCAAGTTAGATGAAATGCCTTTAATGAGTTCATATATTTTAATAGCACTTGGGTGTGTTTTAAAGTTTCGTATCCTGATAACTATTAAAGTAAAATATTTTTCCTTTTTTTAGCAATATTCTGTCTTTCAATTAAACAAAGACTTAAAAAGCTTGAATGAATCCACTTTGTGTGTAGTCCATTTTCTATGTTTCCTAGGAAACCTTCAATCCTTGCAACATCCTATATGGAAGGGCAACCATGTTTCTCTAATGGATAAAACCATCCAAATCCACTCAAAAGTTTAGAAGAACTACTGAAGCAAAATCGCTTTTTGATCGCTTTTTTCTATAGGAAACTTATGGCAATTAATTTAGAGAAGTAATTTGGACAGCAACCAAATACAGATAGAACATCACCCTCTAGGATTAGTCAGAGTTTTTACATGTGGTCAATCACATAAAGCTCTGCTGTTCTTGCTAAAGTCTACAAAGGCATTCCTGTGTTTTCTAGCACAACCCAAATCTGCATCATGGTTATTGTTTCATTTTGTTCTATCAACGGTCTCTTCACTACCAAGCACCTCTTTAATTGTAGTTAAATGAATAGAAGAGTTGGTCCTGTTTCTTACAGTAGCATCTATGAAAGACATTGTACAAAGCAAAAGTCCTAGAAAATATTGGTTTGGAAAATTCAAAGAAATTATTATTATCCTTCAGTGCATAGTGAATATAGAATTAGTGCTTTCAAAGTGATGACTACAGTATTTACTCAATAGTCTGTAAATATAAATATAGTTAGTATCTACTCTCCTGTTACTGGTGAATCACTGGGAAAACCACAACAGACAAAATGCTAAAATATTTGGTATCAACATGATTGTACTGACAGGTATTGCTGAGAGATATTTCAACTGCTTTAAAAGATGTCACATACAGTAGATTATACATAAAATACTAATATATAGTATTTTACATATATTATGTATATATATTTTATATAGATACATAAAATACTATCCAGAGATTTGCAGGTACCACAAATCCATCATAAAAATTCTTTTACATTGTGCATACTAAAAATATTGTTGCTGGTTTTATAGAACTATTAATAAACACCTTCACCTTTATGCACAAAATTTGTGCCAGCGACTAATCGACTTTCTTGTTCCTCTATCAAGATTTGCATGTATAATTTTTAAGGAATAGCATACTGGACAGAGGGAAACACATCTATCTTGTAAAATGTCTTTCTTATGGCTACTGAGTAGTTAATCTAGCACATAACCTTAAGCTATGCACATTAGAAACACCCTACTTTTCTCCAACGTTCCTCTGTTTTACTCAAGTACAAAAAAATTACCATAACTTTTATAGTTAAGACAAAAGAAGTGCAAATTAACTGAAAATTAGCTACATATACACACATACAATAAAAGCACACTGAGGATGAAGAGTTGCATTGATTTTGTTACTAGCTTTCTTTTAACTCAAGGGGATTAAAGAGCTAACAAGGGTCAAGTCAAAAAGTTCATTTAAAATCCTTGATTTCAGCAGCCACAAGTTAGAAATATAAGTAATCAGAAAAGAGATGGCAAGTTCCTTTTCAGAAAGGATCTTGAACCTCACACAGATATGAAAATCTTAGAAGCTTATTATATGGTAAGAAAAGAGCACAGAAAATGCACATTTGCTTACCCAGTCCAAAAATTTTGGATCCCTCTCACTTGTGTACACAGAAGTCAACATAAAATAACTATTTAAAACAAAGCATTTTAAAGCAAAATGTGGCAATTTGGTAGCTGATGTCTATACAGCTCAACCCTCTATGTACTGATGGTGAGGTAGGTGACTGGGGAGAGTAAACCTTACCAGCTGTGTCACACTGAAGTCAATTGTCTTTCAAACTTCAAACACCTGTCTTGCTGAAGCTGTAAGCAACCAGAGGCTCAGTCCTGTAATGTTATTAACAGTGACTTCAGTCAGCAAGGCTCTTGGTTGAAAAAAGGAAATGGTGGGGATAGGGAAGGAGATTTACAAAGACTAGGTGTGTCTCAACAAGTGTGAATTTAACAATGCCTCTCATCAGGCCAATTAAATATCTTGCAATACTCTTTCCCATTTAGGTGCCCTCCTCTTCTGTTACTAAGTGGAAACTATTTAGCAACGATTTTATTAACTGAGGGTCAAGTTCCTTTGTGTTTCCTTCCTGCTCGTTCCTTTTCCCCTCACACTTATATACACAGCTTGCAGCTGTAGTGTACAGTCAAGAATAAGGGGTTTAAAATATAAGTGCTAGGAATAGAAGTTACACTCTGAATCATTTCCAGCCCTAACACTTCTGAGTCTACAATAATTTAGTTAGAGCTGCAGGAGCACTAATCATGCTGAATTTATGTGCTTTTCTTTATGTGAAACAGCTTCAATTTAAAGGCTGAGGGTGTGTCTGCTGCTCACCTTCCACCTACACTCATACACCCCCACACACTCTGTACCATTTACAGGTTAATTTCGCAATTTTACCTTGGAGCACACATTTAGATGCCCTGTCTTAAAATGTGTCTACATTACTGAGGTGCATGGTAGGATTAATATTCAGATTCTAGAGTAATTTGAAGAAGGTCAACCGATTAAGCCCCCTTTCTCAAAGCAGCTTCTTTTAAAAGTAGTATTATACTAGCTTTTGCACAGATGCATCTGAAATTTCATGTACACTCTATAATGTGTCTTGACATATGCATGCATATATATATACACATACAAAATAATCTGCATTATGTCTGGTACTATTGTGTTCTATTGGAAGCAAAATTAAAAGTGGAAGGGAGGTAGAGAGGGAAGGCAGCAACAATTAAAACTTGGTTCTTTTGTTTTTGAGTTAGATGTACGTCTAACTAACAAACCAGAGGTTTCCATTGGAAACTTAAAAAACAGAGTGGTCTGTAATCTGTCAGTTCTCACATGAGCTGTGAGTCTTAGGGGCCTCAGTAGTAGCCATTGAACCCGACCTCCACCCAGCTAGGGTCATTTTAAATTGACTCTTGGCACATATACAAGACAGGAAGGCAGAGGTAATTTGCTTTGGTCAAAGTTCTACTTTCTTGTCATTTGAGGAAAATGTAACCTAAATAGAGAGGAAGATACAGAAGACACCAAAACTTTTTACTTTGTTTTTAACTGAAGAGTAGGTGTGCAAATGTCAGCAGTGGGAGGAGAAAGAGGAAATAAGATGAAGAGGGTGAAGGGGGCTGTAGAAGTGGAGGAAGATGATGGGGGCAGGAAAAAAACAGCATAGAAGAAAGAGGACCAGAGATGGGAAAGGACAACACCATCAGTAGCCAACAAGTCCAAAATGCCCCACTGGCCTATATCCTTCATCCCTGTGAATATCCTATGAACCAGGGGTTCTTGCAGCATTTTACTCATTTCCCCATAGACTACAGACCTGAAAAACACTCCATGTTTCGAGATGGAACTTTCTGTAATCCCTCCTCTTGCTTCAGTATGAGAGCAAGCTCTCTTGGAAGCAGCACACCACTCCACAGTGATTTACCTTCCCATCACTTTTATTGAGATCTGACACTCTCTGTAGATATGTAAGCTTATCCTTCCTTATTTGCTCTCCCTACCTACCTTGTATTTTTGCCCTACAGTGGGAATTGAGATGTACAGAGAGCAGGCCGGATTAAATAGCTAAGGAAAGGAATGCTTCACTTTTCATTTGTCAGAGAAGAAAGAGGATGAGAAAATTCTTCATTAAATGGATGGAGAAATGTACACCTTTCAGAGCTGTTGTTTCAAGTTACATATATGTCTGATGCCATATTCATCCCTGTCTTGTATTCTCATTCAGTTCAGTACATCTGACTTCGATGAATACATCATTTCACACCCATCTGAAAAGTCTTCTGTTTAAAGGTCAATTTCTTCTAAGTGCTGCATAATCCCCATGGTTACCTAATTGCCTTGAAATCTGGCATGGTTACCACAGGTGGTGAATAGAATTATTAGTCTAAATTAGAGGTCACTTGAGTCAAGGATTCCCAAGACAGAGCCTTTTTCTAAAAAAAAACCCCAACATTCCTTAACATTGACCAATTGTCCCAATGTTTCCTTTGTGCATACATCTAGAATAAAACTGTGACCAAAGAGTCTACGTTGCTCAATATTTTTACTCTAGCAAATGAAAGCCATCAATTGTCTCCTTGGTATTCAGAGTTCAGATGCTTTCAAAAATTTCAGCGCCGCACATGAATTAAATGCTCAAGACTTCAGGGAGTTATTGACCCTGTCTGAACACCTCCTTCTATTCCTGTTCAAAGCCTGGAAAACACTTTTTATTAAGAGGAGGAAGCAAAGAATCCTTCTTTTTGCACTTACTGAATGCTCAGAAGTTAGAAATCAATTGTGGGTAGTCCATTTTAAAAAATAAGAAAAATTAAAAAGAAAAGGTGAAACATAGCTCCAGAAACAGTTCAAAAAGGGTAAGGGCAAGAGGACAGGGTAGATAGGTCAATGCTCTAGGAAACATGCTCTAGGCTGTGGTGAAACCTGGGTTTATTAGGATTATAACAGTATCAAAGGCTTAAAAAAATATATGCTTGTATCTACTGTGCAACAGCAGTGCTGTACGTAAGCAACTGCAGAATACCAAGGATCAGCCATACATGCTGCTTAAATACCAATGACTCAGTGGAACAGGAAGGGTGTATAAAATAAAAATGGCAGCAGGAGATTTTGGGGAAAAAGGAGTGGCTCATCTTAACAAAAGTACTGTACCTCACACAACTGTACTTCATTTGCTAGACTGAGAAAATCTATGTCTAAGAATATTTCTTCTAAGCTGTTCTAGCTCATATCTCCGCAACTTCATTTTAAGGTGGACAGCATTGCACATACAGCGAGTGAATGGAAGGATCTGCAGGTGGTTTTGTCCATGTAATGAACCTTAGGGTTACATTTTCCATGTGCTGGAAGCTGTAATACTATCAAGCAATCACTGAATAAATTAAGGTATTTTTCAGTGAAATTCTATCATTACTGTTTTGTCATTTCCCTTCATTTCTCAAGGGCTGACATTTTTCAGCACTGAGAAACTATTCACTTAATTCTCTAAGTAACTTCGAAAAGAAACCACATACAATTTTACAAAAACCTGTGCATTACTGAATTAAAGCAAAGTTACCATGGAATGTGTGTGGAAACACATTCAACTTCCATTAGAATACTGAAGGTGTTTGTTATATCTAAGTTTCATAACTGACTGCCAGATGAACTCACAATAATATGACAGAATATTTTAGAAATGTTCAAAAGTGTGTATACATTTACATATTTGTGCACAATTGCAGAAATTCAGCCTAAATTATAATAATAAAACAGAACATAAACTATAAAAAAAAAAAGACATAAAGCGGTAATTAGAAGAGTAATAATGTAATTTGATTAGCTAATAGCTACAGATATAAAAACAAATTGTAATTCTGACAATTGAAAGAACAGCTGTTCCTTGACCTTTATCTTCTTGTTCAGACATAGGAAAAAAAATGACAACATCCAAAATTAACCAGAAGCAATGAGCTACCAACAACTGATCAATGGATGGCAAAATAGTCTTCTCACAAGGTACCAGAGCACATCAGACAAATGCCATACTACACGAAGTCCAAGTAATAAGTCAATATGAACCAACTTCAAAACTAAAATTATGCATCAAGAGTGTAAGAATTCAAAACTAGGTCAAAAGATAAATTATGGCCTTTCAGGAGCTCAAAACTTAGAGCAAGAGTGGCCTCATCTGCGCTATCACCATCCATTTGTTATAGGAAGGTAAAAGAAGAGTTCCAGAAGTTAATCAAGGGCAGTTGCACCATAATTATTCAAAAATGCAAGGTCACCTGGTACTTCATTTTTTCACCAAGGACAGGACATCTGAAAATGGACAGGAAAGACAGAGAGAAAAGTGCAAGTGCAACTGGAAGAAATAAAATAACTCTCTACGCTCCTTTATGACTCATGATTCTGGTTCTCAATATCAAAAAAAATTGTGAGGTTGAGAGTGAGAGGCATGGATGTGCTACTGAAACACTTTTTCTTGGATGTAATGAAAAGGGGACATATCTGATTTAATGCTTCTAAACCCCCCCAGTAAAATTGCCTCAGTGATAACTGTTATGCATTTGTTGACAAAGACTAATACCGGCCAATATGTCAATATGATAGTACAACTTTTCTTGAATAATTAACCACCTTTTCTGTTCATCCCCAGAAGTATGAGGTGCTGCTGAAACCACCTTTGTGAAGGTTTACACAGATCAGATTTTTCTTTTGTTACATAAATTCATCATCCTCTCCATTAAACAGAAGAGCACTCCACAGATATAAGGACTTCTCAAAGAGTATGAGGAAGAAAACCAAGCTATTTTAATCTTTCAAATAAAAGCTTTCTTGAGTTTTTTCTTTAAAAAAAATAAATTAAGTAGTTAGTAGGATTATTCCCAAACAGAAAACTAAACACATATCCTTTTAATTTCAGAAGGAATGTCCCAGGGAGAATTTGTGGCACAGAGTACCATAATACAGAATCAGCAGTAAGGGAGTAGCAGCAAATGGAACTTCCCTGAATACAGAAACACTCCCTGAAAACTTTAAAAACCCACAGCAAAAGCAAATGGTGCTCCAACCATTTTTTTCCAGGTGCTACATTCATCCAGGGAAGCAGAAAGCACTGGTTTGCTTTCACTAAAATTCAAGTTAATGTTAAATAGAAGTTAAGTTTCTGAAAACTTAAATCTGTGGTCTGGCTTCTTTATTTGACACTAGAGGTTGTGTGCAAAAGGCAGGCTATTTAACATCAGTAAGCTTTTGCAATACCTATTATAAAACCTAGAGTACCTCAAAAGAGTAAAATAAAATTTTCATATGATGAGGGTTAGTTATACATTACTATTTGCATTAACAGATTAAATGTAGATACTTTCCTTTTAATTAACTTACCGGGTTGATAATATATCAATAAGTTCTTTTCTGTTCTGGACTCTGAGTGTATTCGTTTTGTATCTTGAATCTTTACTAACTTCAGGCAAATTCAGGATCTAAGTAAAAATAAAGTAAGAAATGTGCTTGACAGGAGATATATATTTATAGCTAATAAAATAATTACTAATATTAAAAAAATCACTGATTTCCAATAATCACTACTTATCATCAATCATTTAATATCAATAAATGAAAAATTAATTATTACTCCTTTTTGTAAAAAGCCTCCTGGTTAATGTTACACAACAAGTAAAGGAAAAAGAGAGAAATCATACTGAAGATCCAAATCTTAGCTAACAGCTTTCAGGATTAGCCAGGACAAATTCTTACCATAGAACACTAAAAAAATAAAGTTATTAACATGGGAATGGATAGATCTGTGGGATTAGCCTGCACAAACTTATATGTTACAGAGTAAGAAATATATATGTCTGTACTTCATACACTAGATGGAGAAAAGA